>NW_022611428.1:0-41251 GCF_004382195.2 Drosophila sechellia
TCGAGAATTTGTTTTGTATAGAAACGCCGTTGTTGTAGTAAGTACTGCCACAAAACGCACAGCAACATTAATAATGTTAAAAGTCTTTTTATGAGGTTGCCAAGCCCCACATATAAATAAAAGCCATCTTCATTTTATTTTGACTTAACTTTTGATTCCGTGGAATCATTTTGTAATATTTTATTTTGGTAAATTGTATTTATTTGTATTATAACAAATATTTATTAACGATAAGGATATTATACAATAATGATCCTTCCGCAGGTTCACCTACGGAAACCTTGTTACGACTTTACTTCCTCTAAATAATCAAGTTCGGTCAACTTTTGCGAAACAACCGTAACACGCAAGGCGTCACAGTGATCACGTCCGGAGACCTCACTAAATAATTCAATCGGTAGTAGCGACGGGCGGTGTGTACAAAGGGCAGGGACGTAATCAATGCGAGTTAATGACTCACACTTACTGGGAATTCCAAGTTCATGTGAACAGTTTCAGTTCACAATCCCAAGCATGAAAGTGGTTCAGCGGTTACCCGGACCTCTCGGTCTAGGAAATACACGTTGATACTTTCATTGTAGCGCGCGTGCAGCCCAGACATCTAAGGCATCACAGACCTGTTATTGCTCCAATCTCATTATGCTAGACGCAATTGTCCATTTAAGAAGCTAGTGTCCTTATAATGGGACAAACCAACAGTACGGCTCCACTTACATAAACACATTCAAACACAATAAACATTTTACTGCCACCATGAATGAAGGCTAACATAAGCTTCAGCACCATAATCCTGAAGATATCTATTTAATATATTTGAGTCTCGTTCGTTATCGGAATTAACCAGACAAATCACTCCACGAACTAAGAACGGCCATGCACCACCACCCATAGATTCGAGAAAGAGCTATCAATCTGTCTTACACACTTATGTTCGGACCTGGTAAGTTTCCCGTGTTGAGTCAAATTAAGCCGCAGGCTCCACTCCTGGTGGTGCCCTTCCGTCAATTCCTTTAAGTTTCAGCTTTGCAACCATACTTCCCCGGAGCCCAAAAGCTTTGGTTTCCCGGGAAGCGACTGAGAGAGCCATAAAAGTAGCTACACCCAATTGCTAGCTGCATCGTTTATGGTTAGAACTAGGGCGGTATCTGATCGCCTTCGAACCTCTAACTTTCGTTCTTGATTAATGAAAACATCTTTGGCAAATGCTTTCGCTTAAGTTAGTCTTACGACGGTCCAAGAATTTCACCTCTCGCGTCGTAATACTAATGCCCCCAAACTGCTTCTATTAATCATTACCTCTTGATCTGAAAACCAATGAAAGCAGAACAGAGGTCTTATTTCATTATCCCATGCACAGAATATTCAGGCATTTGAAGCCTGCTTTAAGCACTCTAATTGTTCAAAGTAATAGTACCGGCCCACAATAACACTCGTTTAAGAGCACTAGTGCAGGTTTTTAAATAGGAGGAACATATGAAAAAATACAAGTATTTAATCACATATAAGAACTCCACCGGTAATACGCTTACATACATAAAGGTATAGTACTAACCACAATTGTAAGTTGTACTACCCGTATGAAGCACAAGTTCAACTACGAACGTTTTAACCGCAACAACTTTAATATACGCTATTGGAGCTGGAATTACCGCGGCTGCTGGCACCAGACTTGCCCTCCAATTGGTCCTTGTTAAAGGATTTAAAGTGTACTCATTCCAATTACAGGGCCTCGGATATGAGTCCTGTATTGTTATTTTTCGTCACTACCTCCCCGAGCTGGGAGTGGGTAATTTACGCGCCTGCTGCCTTCCTTAGATGTGGTAGCCGTTTCTCAGGCTCCCTCTCCGGAATCGAACCCTGATTCCCCGTTACCCGTTGCAACCATGGTAGTCCTAGATACTACCATCAAAAGTTGATAGGGCAGACATTTGAAAGATCTGTCGTCGGTACAAGACCATACGATCTGCATGTTATCTAGAGTTCAACCAATATAACGATCTTGCGATCGCTTGGTTTTAGCCTAATAAAAGCACATGTCCCATAAGGTTCATGTTTTAATTGCATGTATTAGCTCTAGAATTACCACAGTTATCCAAGTAACTGTTAACGATCTAAGGAACCATAACTGATATAATGAGCCTTTTGCGGTTTCACTTTTAATTCGTGTGTACTTAGACATGCATGGCTTAATCTTTGAGACAAGCATATAACTACTGGCAGGATCAACCAGAATAATGTTTTTCCTTCATATTCCATTCATATTTTTTGAATCGAAATAAGCAATATAATAGATATATAGATTTTTCACTTTATATAATTCCATGATTTTATTATATTGAATAAAATTCAATATTTCGCCTTTGGGTAAAATTTTAAATATATAAATATAAGTAAAAAATCTATTCGATTACGGCCATTTTTATATAGCATTCGTAATCCATATTTTCATTTTTAATTTATACTTGTTTTACCAATATAACAAGAATTTCATATAATTATTGTAATATATATGTTTCTATAATTTTATCTTTTTATATATACATATTTCATTATAAAATATCATTTTATTTCCAACATACATAATTATTGTATCCACACATGTACAATTTTTGTTTAACCAATATAAATATTAAGTTAAATCATTTGCATTTTGAAGATAAATTTAAAATTTATCTCTTTTCATATATCTCTCTGGTAATATATAACATAAAACCAAGCGCATATGATAATATTTCCACATTTAATATATAATTTTATATTTCTTTCATAAGAATCCATATTTGTATTATACCGTAACGATATAATAATCCAACTATACGGCAGGTAATAAATTAATATTTGCCTGCCTCCAAAAATTAACGATAATATATGGAAACGATTTGTTATTCTATATATAATAGAAACTTGACTTTTGTTTCAACGATATTATCTAAAAAGCGTATATTCCTATTATCCGCGGAGCCAAGTCCCGTGTTCTATAGAACTGAGAAACAAATTTGTACGGATAATAATATACTTTATTTTATGTAACCAATATAAACATAATCCGAAATAAATATTTCGAATAATGCGGGAGGTCGGCAACCACTGCCTACCTATAGTAGTTTTTGAACCCGCTGTCCTCAAAGCGGGTATTTTCAATTCCGTTTGCCACCCAACATACGGTCTATTCTCTTATATATTAAGAGATTATAGGAACATTTCATTTTTTTTCCATTATTCATATATAATATGATTATTTTTTTTTTTATACATATAATAAATATTAATTTTTATATGTTTATTATTTAATTTACTCATATAATTGCCAAATTCATATGAATACATAAGTTTTGAACAATATGAGAGGTCGGCAACCACTGCCTACCTATAGTAGTTTTTGAACCCTCTGTCGTAATTCCGGTCGTTTACACTACTATACCCTCTCACTATAATGGCTTTTCTCTATAATACTAAGAGAATATGGGAATATCTCAGCATTTTTTCCCATATACATATAATAATTAACCATTTTCATATGTATATTATTTAATTTAATCATATAATTGCCAAAATCATATGAATACATAAGTTTTGAACAATATGAGAGGTCGGCAACCACTGCCTACCTATAGTAGTTTTTGAACCCTCTGTCGTAATTCCGGTCGTTTACACTACTATACCCTCTCACTATAATGGATTTTCTCTATAATACTAAGAGAATGTGGGAATATTTCAGCATTTTTTCCCTTATACATATAATAATTAATCATTTTCATATGTATATTATTTAATTTACTCATACAATTGCCAAAATCATATGAATACATAAGTTTTGAACAATATGAGAGGTCGGCAACCACTGCCTACCTATAGTAGTTTTTGAACCCTCTGTCGTAATTCCGGTCGTTTACACTACTATACCCTCTCACTTAAATGGCTTTTCTCTATAATACTAAGAGAATATGGGAATATCTCAGCATTTTTTCCCATATACATATAATAATTAACCATTTTCATATGTATATTATTTAATTTAATCATATAATTGCCAAAATCATATGAATACATAAGTTTTGAACAATATGAGAGGTCGGCAACCACTGCCTACCTATAGTAGTTTTTGAACCCTCTGTCGTAATTCCGGTCGTTTACACTACTATACCCTCTCACTATAATGGATTTTCTCTATAATACTAAGAGAATGTGGGAATATTTCAGCATTTTTTCCCTTATACATATAATAATTAATCATTTTCATATGTATATTATTTAATTTACTCATACAATTGCCAAAATCATATGAATACATAAGTTTTGAACAATATGAGAGGTCGGCAACCACTGCCTACCTATAGTAGTTTTTGAACCCTCTGTCGTAATTCCGGTGGTTTACACTACTATACCCTCTCACTTAAATGGCTTTTCTCTATAATACTAAGAGAATATGGGAATATCTCTGCATTTTTTCCCATATACATATAATAATTAATCATTTTCGTATGTATATTATTTAATTTACTCATACAATTGCCAAAATCATATGAATACATAAGTTTTGAACAATATGAGAGGTCGGCAACCACTGCCTACCTATAGTAGTTTTTGAACCCTCTGTCGTAATTCCGGTCGTTTACACTACTATACCCTCTCACTTAAATGGCTTTTCTCTATAATACTAAGAGAATATGGGAATATCTCTGCATTTTTTCCCATATACATATAATAATTAACCATTTTCATATGTATATTATTTAATTTAATCATATAATTGCCAAAATCATATGAATACATAAGTTTTGAACAATATGAGAGGTCGGCAACCACTGCCTACCTATAGTAGTTTTTGAACCCTCTGTCGTAATTCCGGTCGTTTACACTACTATACCCTCTCACTATAATGGATTTTCTCTATAATACTAAGAGAATGTGGGAATATTTCAGCATTTTTTCCCTTATACATATAATAATTAATCATTTTCATATGTATATTATTTAATTTACTCATATAATTGCCAAATTCATATGAATACATAAGTTTTGAACAATATGAGAGGTCGGCAACCACTGCCTACCTATAGTAGTTTTTGAACCCTCTGTCGTAATTCCGGTCGTTTACACTACTATACCCTCTCACTATAATGGATTTTCTCTATAATACTAAGAGAATGTGGGAATATTTCAGCATTTTTTCCCTTATACATATAATAATTAATCATTTTCATATGTATATTATTTAATTTACTCATACAATTGCCAAAATCATATGAATACATAAGTTTTGAACAATATGAGAGGTCGGCAACCACTGCCTACCTATAGTAGTTTTTGAACCCTCTGTCGTAATTCCGGTCGTTTACACTACTATACCCTCTCACTTAAATGGCTTTTCTCTATAATACTAAGAGAATATGGGAATATCTTAGCATTTTTTCCCATATACATATAATAATTAACCATTTTCATATGTATATTTTTTAATTTACTCATATAATTGCCAAAATCATATAAATACATAAGTTTGAACAATATCAGAGGTCGGCAACGGTCTTTCCTCTATAATACTAAGATAATATGGGAATATTTCATCATTTTTTCCCTTATACATATAATAATTAATCATTTTCATATGTATATTATTTAATTTACTCGTATAATTGTCAAAATCCTATGAACACATAAGAGAATACAATATGAGAGGTCGGCGCAACCATAATATAGTAGTTGATGACGAGGTGTTTGGCAACTTGACACAATCCATTAAAGTCTTTATATTAATTATATGAAAGGGACAATATCATATGCGTCACTAAATTGATGACGAGGTGTTTGGCAACTTGATACAATTCTTTAAAGTCTTTATATCAAAAATTATATGATAGGGACAATATCATATGCGTCACTAAATTGATGACGAGGTGTTTGGCAACTTGACACAATTCATTAGAGTCTGTATATTAATTATATGATAGGGACAATATCATATGCGTCACTAAATTGATGACGAGGTGTTTGGCAACTTGATACAATTCTTTAAAGTCTTTATATCAAAAATTATATAATAAGGACAATATCATATGCGTCACTAAATTGATGACGAGGTGTTTGGCAACTTGACACAATCCATTAAAGTCTTTATATTAATTATATGATAGGGACAATATCATATGCGTCACTAAATTGATGACGAGGTGTTTGGCAACTTGATACAATTCTTTAAAGTCTATATATCAAAAATTATATGATAGGGACAATATCATATGCGTCACTAAATTGATGACGAGGTGTTTGGCAACTTGACACAATTCATTAAAGTCTGTATATTAATTATATGATAGGGACAATATCATATGCGTCACTAAATTGATGACGAGGTGTTTGGCAACTTGATACAATTCTTTAAAGTCTTTATATCAAAAATTATATGATAAGGACAATATCATATGCGTCACTAAATTGATGACGAGGTGTTTGGCAACTTGACACAATCCATTAAAGTCTTTATATTAATTATATGATAGGGACAATATCATATGCGTCACTAAATTGATGACGAGGTGTTTGGCAACTTGATACAATTCTTTAAAGTCTTTATATCAAAAATTATATGATAAGGACAATATCATATGCGTCACTAAATTGATGACGAGGTGTTTGGCAACTTGACACAATTCATTAAAGTCTTTATATTAATTATATGATAGGGACAATATCATATGCGTCACTAAATTGATGACGAGGTGTTTGGCAACTTGACACAATCCATTAAAGTCTTTATATTAATTATATGATAGGGACAATATCATATGCGTCACTAAATTGATGACGAGGTGTTTGGCAACTTGATTCAATTCTTTAAAGTCTTTATATCAAAAATTATATGATAAGGACAATATCATATGCGTCACTAAATTGATGACGAGGTGTTTGGCAACTTGACACAATTCATTAAAGTCTGTATATTAATTATATGATAGGGACAATATCATATGCGTCACTAAATTGATGACGAGGTGTTTGGCAACTTGATACAATTCTTTAAAGTCTTTATATCAAAAATTATATGATAGGGACAATATCATATGCGTCACTAAATTGATCAGTCGCGATCGAACACTCGACGAGTGCAGACGTGCCTGCGGATCGACAGCAAATTGTTAGCAAATTGTTAGCAAATTGTTCACAGTTGTAAGTCCCGTTACTTGTGCCCAGCCACTTCGCGTCGCGTGATCTTGTCGCGCGTTTTGATTGGCCCAGCCAACGTACCTAACGGTAGTTCGCACTAACACCATCGCACACCCGAGTGTGCGTGTTATCAGCGCAAAAAACCCAGTGCTCGAAGCAGCGGTATAATTGCAAAGCAGCAGCCACGTGCTGCCTGGCTCACCGGCTTACGGTGCCCAGCTTCCCCCCCCCCCCCCCTCCTCACTCCTTATCAACTTTGGAGAAGATGGACTGGCAGGCCCCCCCGCGCACCCACAAGCTTGGAACAACACCACGCAAAAAGGCTCTGAGAACACGCAAGAGCAGCTCCAGCAGCGAGGGAAGCACCTCGCATACAGAGCCGGGCGAGATAAAGCGAAAACCGGCAAAGAAAGCACAGGGAGAGGAGCTGGAAGATAAGCCAAGCACTAGCGCAGCTCTGCGCAAGAAGCTCGCCAACAACGCCTTCGCTTTACTCTCGACCGAAGAAGACGAGTACGACCAAGAGAGCTCTGATGACGAACCCGGACCTAAAGACGATTCCAAGCCCAAGACCCCCGAGAAACCAAAGCCCACCCCGAAGACCATCAAGCCACCTCCGATTTTTATCCCCGATGTGACCAACATCTCGGCACTCGTCAAGATGATCACGACTCTTGTAGGCCCGAAGAACAATTTTACCTACAAGACCGTGAATGGCAACAACGTACGTGTCATGATGCCGGACAAAGAGTCCTATACAGCTCTGCGTCTCCAACTTGTGGCCCAAAACAAGAGGCATCGGACTTTCCAGCCGAAAGATGAACGTGCATACAAGGTTGTCATCAAAGGACTCCACCACTCCACCGATCGTGAGGAAATCATTGAAGACCTTCGCAGACAAGGGCACGCTGTTAGAGATCTGCACAATCCCATTGGCAGAAGAACTAAAGAACCGCTGGGAATATTCTTCGCCAACCTGGAGCCTTCCAGCAACAACAAAGACGTCTACCAAGTCAAGCGGATCTGCAGGTCGGTAGTAACCATTGAACCGCCGCAGAAGTTCAACGACGTGCCTCAATGCTTCAGGTGCCAAGGATTCGGTCATACACAGCGTTACTGCTTCCTGGAATACCGATGTGTAAAGTGTGGAGGCCCTCACGAATCGAGGGCATGTGAGAAGAGGGAGGACGACAAAGCGTGCTGCTTCCACTGCCAGGCGGACCATCCTGCGTCTTTCAAGGGATGCCCTGCATACAAAAGGGCCAAAGCACTCGCTGCTCCGAAAACAAGGCCCGTCGCTAATGCTAACAAGGCGCCGCCCGTGGCATCACCAAACGTCACCTCTGGCAGGAGCTACCGAGACGCCCTCAACGGAGTGCACGCAGCACCGCAGAATCCCACAACCCCAGTCCAAACCCAAACAGAAACCCCACACTCCGGTCAGATAGAAGCGATGTTCGCTCGCATGGAAGGAATGATGGAAAGGATGATGGAGCGCATGTTCACCCAGATGACACAGCTGGTGGCCACCATTCTCAACAGCAAGTCATGCAACTAAAGCTCCACCTAGTCGTCTGGAATGCGAACGGCCTGCAGAACAGCAAGGCCATAGTCGAGCACCATCTGAAGACCCACCAGATCGATATCCTACTCGTAGCCGAAACCCACTTCTCCCCCAGATCCCACTTTAATATCAGCGGATATGACCTCATCCATGCAGACCATCCTTCTGGCAGAGCACGCGGTGGAGCAGCCATCCTCATCAGGAGCGGTATTCAATACCTAGAGCTGCCCGCGTTTCAGCAAGACTGGGCACAATGTCCTGTCATCAGGATTGTCAGCCCGCAAGGAGATTTAGACATTGGAGCGGTCTACTTTCCCCCCAGATACCGCATAACAGCATCTCACCTCAGTGAGTTCTTCGAGCATTTTGGGCCCCGCTTCATAGCAGCTGGAGATTATAACGCCAAACATTCTTGGTGGGGATCGCGCGCCAACAACCCCAAAGGGAAAACTCTGTTTGGGTATCTGCAACGCCACCGACTGGACTGCCACTCCACTGGCGAGCCCACTCACTGGCCAACGAATCCCCTCAAGACTCCAGACCTACTGGACTTTGCTGTGTCGAAAGGCATAGGGCATGCGAAGATCAGCTGCACAACAAATGCTGATCTCCTGTCAGACCACTGTGCAATAAACGTGCTAATCAACACGCCAGTCCTCAGGAAAACCCCGCTCAGAAGGCTCACTGGAAAATATACCGACGCCGCCAAGTTCGCGTCCTGGATGCTCTCCACCGTCAATCCGAACCCCATCCTCAACACACCCAGGAACATTGATGAAGCTATCGGGAATCTCACCAGGCAGATGCAAAACGCTGCGGAATTCGCAAGCCCACCGCCACCAAAGACTGCGAGAACACCTAGCAGGGACCTCCACCTCTGGTCCCCGGAAATTGCGGCACTCGTGACTGAGAAGAGGCGTCTCAGGAGAGTTTGGTTCTTGACGCGCAATCCAAGAGACAAAACAGCGCTCAATCACGCCACAAAGGAGTTGAAGGACAAGATCTCCAGCCTACGCCAGGACTCCTTCCTCAGATTCCTCGAGGAACTCTCTCCCGGGGACCCAGACCACAATCTGTGGAACGTCACCCGCCACATTAAACGACCAGCCAAAAAGGTTTCCGCAGTGCGCAAAGCAGATGGATCCTGGTGCCTTTCGGATGCTGAAAGAGCAGAAGCTTTCGCCGAACACCTTTATAACGCCTTCTCTCCGTTCGACTGCTGCACTGCCGAAGAACATGCTGAAACAGCCCGGTTTCTCAATAGCCCAAGCTCTCCCGGTCCCCCGTTGGAACCAGTCGACCCTGAGGAAGTTGCGCAGGAGATTGCTCTACTGAAGAACAACAAATCTCCAGGCCTGGATCGTATAGATGCGGCGGCCCTAAAAATGCTCCCATCCCGCTGCACACAAATGCTGGCCAGCATTTACAACAGCTGCTTCCGGCTAGGGTACTTCCCGGAAGAGTGGAAAAGAGCAGAGGTTATTGTCCTCCTCAAGCCTGGTAAGCCTGAAGCCAATCTCGCCTCCTATCGTCCGATTAGTTTGCTGGCAATCCTCTCCAAAATACTCGAAAGAGTATTTTTGCGCAGAGTATTGCCAGTACTGGATGAGGCTGGTTTGATCCCCGATCACCAGTTTGGCTTCAGGCGCTCCCACGGAACACCAGAGCAATGCCACCGGCTAGTCGAACGGATCCTCGAGGCATTCGAGCAAAAGAAATACTGCTGCGCTGTAATGCTCGACGTGAAGCAGGCATTCGACAGAGTTTGGCATCCTGGACTCCTCCATAAACTCAAATCCTACCTCCCAAGCCCCCATTTTACCCTCCTCAAATCCTACACTGAGGGAAGAGCATTCCAAGTCAGATGCGGAAGTGCAATAAGCCTACCCAGACTGATCAGAGCTGGAGTTCCGCAAGGCAGTGTGCTCGGACCAATACTGTACACCCTTTACACCGCAGACCTTCCCATAATCCCCTCCAGGAACCTAACTATAGCGACTTATGCAGATGACACGGCTTTCCTCGCCTCCTCATCCGACCCACGAGAAGCCTCCGAAACAATCCAAAGGCAAATGGACGCGCTACATCCCTGGCTCAGCAGGTGGAACATCGTAGTGAACGCGGAAAAATCTACCCAAACAACATTTGCACTAAGGAGAGGAGACTGCCCACCGGTCACGCTAAACGGAGTCATCATTCCCAACGCACCCGCACCCAAGTACCTAGGACTTACCCTGGACCGCAGGCTCACTTGGCGTCCCCACATCGTCAGCAAACGCATACAGGCCGATGCGCGTCTGAGGCAGATGCATTGGCTTATTGGGAGAGGGTCCAAGCTAAGGCAGAACCACAAAATCCTGGTGTACAAGGCAATTCTCAAGCCCATCTGGACCTACGGGATACAGCTATGGGGCACGGCAAGCCACACGAATCGCCTGCGTATACAGCGGTTCCAGAATAGGTGCTTGAGAATTGCCTGTAATGCGCATCCCTACCACGAGAATGTCGCCATACATAGGGAACTTGGAATCCCACAAGTCGCTGATGAAATCTCCAGGCTCAGCGAGAGATACCTGAAAAGGCTCGAAAACCACCCTAACCACCTCGCCACCAACCTGTTAGACAATAGCCAAACAAGCAGACGTCTCATGAGGAGACACCCTCTCGATCTTCCACAACAATAGACAACACATATAAAACCCGCCACAAATACATGTACAATAGTATCCCTTAAGCTAATGTTCCCCCGCAAAACCATTTAATTATTGTCCACTAGGACAGATTTTAAATAAATAAACGCACGCTAAAGAAAAAAAAAAAAAAAAAAAAAAAAACTAAATTGATGACGAGGTGTTTGGCAACTTGACACAATTCATTAAAGTCTTTATATTAATTATATGATAGGGACAATATCATATGCGTCACTAAATTGATGACGAGGTGTTTGGCAACTTGACACAATCCATTAAAGTCTTTATATTAATTATATGATAGGGACAATATCATATGCGTCACTAAATTGATGACGAGGTGTTTGGCTACAGGAAAAAATCATTTATTTATCGAATCATCAAGCAAAGGATAAGCTTCAGTGGATCGCAGTATGGCAGCTGCTCAACCACTTACAACACCTTGCCTGTTACAAAAGTCGTTTACAATTGATTCTAGGCTTTGTCATTGTATTAAATAATGCTTTTATATGTAACTAGCGCGGCATCAGGTGATCGAAGATCCTCCTAATTTACTATGTTACAAATTACATTGGCATCACATCCATTGTCGTTTATAAAATAAATTATAAACTTTAAATGGTTTAGAAGCCATACAATGCAAATTGCCCCTTATTTATCATTGCAGTCCAGCACGGATACGACCTTAGAGGCGTTCAGGCATAATCCAACGGACGTAGCGTCATACCACTGTTCGCTCGAACAAGTATTGTGCCATTGGTCCGTACCTGCGGTTCCTCTCGTACTACGCAGGAATGCTGTCGCAACAACGTTTTGTCATTAGTAGGGTAAAACTAACCTGTCTCACGACGGTCTAAACCCAGCTCACGTTCCCTTGCATGGGTGAACAATCCAACGCTTGGTGAATTTTGCTTCACAATGATAGGAAGAGCCGACATCGAAGGATCAAAAAGCGACGTCGCTATGAACGCTTGGCCGCCACAAGCCAGTTATCCCTATGGTAACTTTTCTGACACCTCTTGTTAAAAACTCTTTAAACCAAAAGGATCGATAGGCCGAGCTTTTGCTGTCCCTGTGTGTACTGAACACCGAGATCAAGTCAGCATTTGCCCTTTTGCTCTATGTGTGGTTTCTGTCCGCACTGAGCTGGCCTTGGGACACCTCCGTTATTATTTGAGAGATGTACCGCCCCAGTCAAACTCCCTACCTGGCAATGTCCTTGAATTGGATCATACCTGAGTAATTGGAGTTATACCAAATTTTCAAATCAAAAATACATAAATGCATCGTTTTATTAAAGAATTTGTTTGCGATTATATAACAAACTCGTGATACTTTGATCAAGAAGCTTGCATCAAAACCCAATACCATAAGATATAATAAATATATCCGTATAATGGCTAGGAAATGATACACGTTCCATTTAATCAAGTAAGTAAGGAAACAATAAGAGTAGTGGTATTTCATTGACGATACCAAACCGAGGTCTAATATCTCCCACTTATTCTACACCTCTTATGTCTCCTTACACTGCCAGATTAGAGTCAAGCTCAAAAGGGTCTTCTTTCCCCGCTAATTATTCCAAGCCCGTTCCCTTGGCTGTGGTTTCGCTAGATAGTAGATAGGGACAGTGACTTTCGGACCTCTCCGAACTTGTTTTACGTGGCGTGTTCCACACTGAAGGGATTACAACCACGACACCCTGAACACCCACAAGTGGTGCATGTATCAACATGGTGCATGAGTCTGGATACGCCAGACAAACGTCCCGGACTGGAAGCTATAGCTATGTACATAGCGACCACCCCGGTAGCAATTCGAGTACTTGCTTGCCGGGCAAGCACTCCCCCTTGCTGAGGAGCGAGATCTACCTAAAATCTCTACTGATCTCTGGGTCACAGCACCCGAGTTTTGCGCAACTAGCACCGTAACTCAAACGTCGAACACGAAGGCTCTACCCGCGATATGGGTATCAACCACAGCCACCACGATACTCCCACCAGGGGGCCTACCTCAATGTGCTGTCTTGGAGCAGCACAACCCGTGGTACCGAAAGAGAGGCTCGGTGGGCCTCCTCCTTTTGCTCCGACAAGCATGGTTAGAGGAACCAGTCGCTATATTAGTCGCCTCTTACGACAAGCAATAGCGGGCTGTGGAAGTATTCTCGCCCGCTAACCACACGGCGAAGTTTTGGGCTAAATACCCCTCCTCCTACGGAACACCTCGTCCGCAAACGCTGCCAGCCGTTGAATCCTCTGCTGATCTTCCAGGATTCTATTGAAGGTCCAGTTTTCGCCAAGGCGCTGCACTCCAAGTCCATCGAGGTTTCGCAAATCTGCATATAGAGGACAAGCGCACAATATGTGCATCCAGTCCTCATATGGATCACCACAAGCGCAAGCAGTGGTATCGCTGAGGGCTCTCCCTTGCAAAAATGCGTTAAACGACCCGTGACCTGTCAGCAGGAAAGACGTCCTCATCGAGAATCCAAAGCTTGGATCTCGATAGGCGAGAGTGACGTATGGGATGAACTTGTGCGTCACCCGTCCTGGTTCGCTGTCGTCATCCCATCTGTTTTGCCAATTCTGCAGCAAGCACTCCTCTAGGCGAGTCTTCCTCTGCTTCCAGCTTAGACACGTAGTGTCCTCGCCGTATAGCCAGTCGTTCTCCTCCAGCGGGTATCCACGCTTCAGCTTGTACTTGACCGCTAAAAACTTAGCAGCCAAGTCAAGCGGGGGAGCTCCGCCAAGTACCTGCAGTGCCACTGTGGACACTGTTCGGCATACCGAAAGGCATCCAAGCAGGATTAGCCTCTGGCAGGAGGCTAGTCGTCTCCGGGCGGCTACCTGTTCGGCGGTGTCATACCATACCGGGGCACCAAACAGCACACAAGGTGCCATGAGTCCGTCATATATGGTCCGCCTGGCTCGAGGACTGAAGCCCCAGTCGGCTCGAAGCACACGCGCCAATGCTCCAACGACTCCGGTCATCCGCTGGCGAAGCGAAGCTATGTGCGTGAGGAATTTCATTCCTTCACTGACCGTGATGCCAAGGTACCGACAGCTACGCACATACGGAAGGTTCGCTCCAGCAAACCTCACCGTAGGCGCACGTCTCAAGGCACCTTTCAGCAGCATTATTACCGTCTTGCTGGTCGAGACGGTAACGCCAACTTCCGCTCCCCACGCTTCTACGATGGACATCAGCTCTGCACCTTTTTCCTCTAGCTCAGCTCGGGAATTTCCCTCGACGAGAAGCAGCAAGTCATCCGCGTATGCACTCAGCTGGCAATACGGCTGGAGACGCTGAAGCAGTACATCCATCAGTATGTCCCAGATAAATGGGCCACTGATTGACCCCTGCGGGCAGCCTCTAGTTACCGGTACATCCACAGTACCGGAACTGCTTCGGATCACTGCTCTTCGGCCGGAGAAAAAGCTCTGCCACAAGCCCATCTCCCGGCATCCCAAGTCGGCTAGTCGGCGGAGTGCAGCACTCCATTCGACGTTGTCGAATGCTCCTTTGAAGTCCACGAATGTGCCGAGCACGTATTGCGCCGGGCTGGCACAAACACTGCTCTTCACGTGCCTCCAAGCATCCTCCACACATCGTCCTTGGCGAAATCCAAATTGCCATCTGCAGCCTTCCGGAAGAACTTCTCTCACACGATTCACCATGATGGCCTCGAGCACCTTACCAAAGACTGGTAGCAAGCATATTCCTCTATATGAGGAGGGCTCACATTTGTCCTTATCTGGCCCTTTGAGCAGCGAGACAACTCGTGGGCACTTCCACTCAGCGGGAAAGTATCCTAATCGGATGCATCGGGAAAACAACGATGCAAGGTGCTCGGGTATGGCGCGCCAGACTGCCTTGCAGATAGTGCCATTAATGCCGTCCAAGCCGGGAGAGCGCCTGCTCTTCAACCGGGCAACACATGCATCAACCTCGAATACTTCGAGGGCCGGTGGGACTTCCTCCGCGATGGCAGTCGGTGCTTCGGACTCCGCAACTGGGAAGAAATTGCGGAGGAGCACTCGTGCACAGTCACCCCAATCGGTGATCATCTCGCCATTCACGCGGAGGCACCCAATCTCCGTGCACTTCCTGCGGCCTCGGCAAATCTTATAGACGCGCCCCCATGGGTCGTCGGCATGATCTCCCACGAAGCGTTTCCACTCATCCATTTTCGCCCTCCAAATGAGCTTCTTGTAGTTGGCTGAGGCCCGCCTCAGGTCGACCAATACACGCTCTATTGCGGCATCATCATCATGACGCCTTCCATTTTGAAGTAGGCGACGAAGTCTCCGGACTTCGCGCCTTGCATCACAGAGGTCGGCAGTCCACCAACGTGCTCTCCTGCTGGGCAATCGGATGGACTTTCTTCCCAGCGCAATATCACATACATTATGTACTATACTGCGCAGGGTCGAAACTTGCTGGTCCAACGGCGACTCTGAGAAGTTTTCCGGAAGTTCGGCTGCTCTACTCACCATTTCCTCCTTGAACAATCGCCAACGTGCATTGGAGAAGTTCCAGGACGGCACAGGAGCTATGCTCTCAACTGCGCGCGCGGTAGTTGGTTCGGCCACAACAGTAATGATGTTGTGGTCACTCAATTCCCACTCGTCCACTCTCCACTCATATGTGGCCCACATAGATGCTGCCTCATTGACGATTGTCACGTCGATATCGCTTGTAGCTCTGTAATTATCGAACGTGTACACCTCTGTTGACTGGTTTAGGGCGGCGACTCTTGCCTCCAGCATCCACTCTGACAGCAGCTCACCCCGTCTGTAGTTAGCTTGCCCCTCGGCATGACGAGAGAGTTTGCTAAGCCACATGGGGGACACTGCATTCGCGTCGAGGCCCAGGATTGCGGGGGTTCTGCTGGCCTGCAGCAGGACCGCATCCATGTACCGGATGTACGGTTCCAGAGGTGCATCATACTGGCAGTATGCGGCGCAAAGGAAGATTGAGCCAAAACTCCCTTTCACGACCAGACATACGCCATAATCTGTGGTGAGGGTCTCCACTGGCATACAGATGGCTTCCTGGTGATCCACTAGGATGGCTGCCTTCCCTCGCCGATCGATGAAAATTCTCATTCCTTCAGGCAGCACATCCATTCCGTCCCCGCGAGATACGGCTCCTGCACCAGCGCGAACATAGACTCCGATCTCCTGAGTCGGACTCCGAGCTCGATGGTCGCAGCTCGGCCTCGGCCACAGTTCGCTTGGATGAAGCTAAACATTAGTGTCTAGCTTGCACCCTCGCCAGCAACGCCCCGTATATCGGGCAAACGCTCGAGAGCATGTAATGCCCCGAGGGTTGCCCTCTGTGGCGGCAGTTCCGGCAGTCCACCGGGTTTTGGCACTTTGCCGCAGTGTGGCCTTGTTGCCCGCACTGGCGACAGACACTATCCTTCTGCCGGCATTCGCTGACCTTGTGGTCGAAACCCACACATCTGTGGCAGGCGTATGTGCGGACCTGTGACCGGCATCGGAATGAGAACCACTTGATGTAGACACGACCTACATCAAGCTTCGCCATCGCCCGGTCGTCAACCTCCAGCGTCACATTTACTGTGGCGCCGTCAGCTACCGACCACGCCTTGGTCACCAGGTGCACTGACTTCTTAAACTGGGCCAGATTCATTTCGCTGTCGAAGTTGTTTTCGTGGAGCTCCTTCATAAACTCCTCAGGGCCGATAGCTGTGTCGACGTCATATACGACGACCTTCGGCTTCTCGGCCGCATTCCGTGCCACATTTAGGCCAACCTCGGCGAATCTTTTTGAAGCGACCACCTTCTGCAGCTCTCCCACCGAAGGAGTGCGAATGATCGCACCACCACCTCGACGGAGCTCACGGACCTCGTGTACTCTGACTCCGAGAGAGGGTGCAACCATCGTTCGCACCTTTTCCGCTATGTCTTTCCCCGATAGCGCAGGGTCGTCGCACTTCACCACCGCTGACCACGTCTCGCGGACCTTGGTAGTCCGCGGGGCAGCGATGGGTGCAACCTGCTGCATCTGGGGAGCATTGGCGGCCGTATTTTTCAACAGATTCAACGACGGCGGCGGCGGTGGCGGCATAGCAAGCCGCGTCTCCAGCTCTCCGCACCGGAGCATTAGCGCCAACACCAGCTCATCGTAGCGGCTGATAGCATATGAGAGCTCTTCCGTGTCCACTTCTCCTAGTCTGCGGAAGCTGCTTCTCACCATGCGCTGTGTGGCCGACAGCTCTGCCATCATGGCTGCTTGCCCAGCACGGGCGGCAGCGGTGGCGGCAGTGGCAGTGGTGGCAACAATTTTAGCAGCAGTGAAAACGGCGGAGGCAGCAGTGTGGTCGGCAGCAGGGGCAGCAGTAGGATCAGCAGCGGTGGCAGCAGCGTGGGGGGGGCAGCATCAATGGCAGCGTTCTCCGTAGCCGCCCGGGCGTCCTCCAGCGACGAAAACGGCTCCTCCAGTACCCCAACGGGTTCTGGCACTCCATTCGATGCCAGGGCAACCAATTTCGCCTGCGTTGGCGCCGAGCTCTTAGATGCCAGATGGCTTCTGCGCCTGCCTCGTCTGGACTTCATCGAGGCACTACTTCCGCTCAAGGCACTCGCGCTGCTGTCGCTCTCCATCGGCATAAATACGATGGTGGCTCCACCTACCGTCGACGCCAGCAACCGTATGCTCGTTTACTCGCTGACAAAAGGTAGTTGCTCTGGAACTCGAGCTCCACCTATCGGTAGAGTCTGGTAGCACTAAAACTCTCCCTAGACACAAACCTTAGCAGTGACTCCCACCAATAAGCTTTGTGACAGCTGATCAAAAAGCTTACTCGAAAAACTTACTCGTAAGTTCGCCTTCAGCACGTGCTAAGTGGAAAATTCCCAACAATTAATTGTTAATTACTTCCAAACCGCTTGTTTATAACACACGAAAATTAGCACACGACTTTCGCGGAGCACTAATTCACCGATTTTATTACTTTCCAAACACGGAAAACCAAGTTCTTCGCAATCTGTACACGAGCGCAACGAAAACACGTCCGTCGTTAATCCATTCATGCGCGTCACTAATTAGATGACGAGGCATTTGGCTACCTTAAGAGAGTCATAGTTACTCCCGCCGTTGACCCGCGCTTACTTGAATTTCTTCACTTTGACATTCAGAGCACTGGGCAGAAATCACATTGTGTCAACACCCGCTAGGGCCATCACAATGCTTTGTTTTAATTAGACAGTCGGATTCCCCAAGTCCGTGCCAGTTCTGAATTGATTGTTAATTGATAATCGTTATAATTGATAAGAACTAATTGGTTTAACCCAAATAGTATTCTTAAAAATTTTAGCAAGAAAGTTCCACAATTGGCTACGTAACTAAACTATCCGGGGAACAAGTAACTAACATAAATGCTAGAAACTCTATTTACCCAGAACGAGCACATAAACCATGTTATTGTTTCCCAATCAAGCCCGACTATCTCAATCTTCAGAGCCAATCCTTATCCCGAAGTTACGGATCTAATTTGCCGACTTCCCTTACCTACATTATTCTATCGACTAGAGACTCTTCACCTTGGAGACCAGCTGCGGATATTGGTACGGCCTGTTGAGAAGTTTGCGTGTCCCCACCATAAATTTTCAAGGTCCGAGGAGAAAATATCGACACAACAGTATATGTCATGCTCTTCTAGCCCATCTACCATATCTCTCTGCGAAAGACTTCCATGGTAGTACGGCTATAAAACAGAAAAGAAAACTCTTCCGATATCTCTCGACGGCTTCTTTATGGTCGTTCCTGTTGCCAGGATGAGCACGAGGCCCATATTTAATAACAAACGGATACTCAACAGGTTACGGAATTGGAACCGTATTCCCTTTCGTTCAAAATTATTCAAGTGTATTATATTCGCTTTGTTTATATAGTTAGGCATTTTTGTTTTACTTGAAAATTTTCGGCTTTCGCCTTGAACTTAGGACCGACTAACTCGTGATCAACCACTGTTCACACGAAACCCTTCTCCACTTCAGTCCTCCAAGGTCTCATTCGATTATTTGCTACTACCACCAAGATCTGTACCAATGGCAGCTCCATGCAGGCTTACGCCAAACACTTCTACGCATACCATTGTACCTTCCTACTCACTAAAGTTTCAAAATTTATATCACAAGTAATATAAATCATCTACTTTAGCGGTAATGTATAGGTATACAACTTAAGCGCCATCCATTTTAAGGGCTAGTTGCTTCGGCAGGTGAGTTGTTACACACTCCTTAGCGGATTTCGACTTCCATGATCACCGTCCTGCTGTTTTAAGCAACCAACGCCTTTCATGGTATCTGCATGAGTTGTTAATTTGGGCACCGTAACATTACGTTTGGTTCATCCCACAGCGCCAGTTCTGCTTACCAAAAGTGGCCCACTGGGCACATTATATCATAACCTTGAACTTCATATCAAGAAAGTTAAGGTTCTTACCCATTTAAAGTTTGAGAATAGGTTAAGATCGTTTCGACCCTAAGGCCTCTAATCATTCGCTTTACCAGATAAGATTATTTTATATAATATTAAAATGCACCAGCTATCCTGAGGGAAACTTCGGAAGGAACCAGCTACTAGATGGTTCGATTGGTCTTTCGCCCCTATACTCAATTCTGACAATCGATTTGCACGTCAGAACTGTTTCGGTCTTCCATCAGGGTTTCCCCTGACTTCAACCTGATCAAGTATAGTTCACCATCTTTCGGGTCACAGCATATATGCTCAAGGTACGTTCCAGTTAGAGGCATAAATAATATAAATATACATTATACATAACTATATAGAACGCCCCGGGATTGTGTTAATTAGCTATAAATAGCTAAAAAACTAATCCCATTATTAGTCAAGTTAATTACGCTATTAGGTTTACATCCCAATAACTTGCACATATGTTAGACTCCTTGGTCCGTGTTTCAAGACGGGTCCCGAAGGTATCCTGAATCTTTCGCATTGTTAATCATACAAGAGCATATAATAAACACAAAAATCAATGATAATTATGCCATTATATAATTCCGAAAAATTAACGCTCTGTAATAATATAAATCTATCAGCACTTTATCAAATTAATAACATTTATTCTGTGTTAAAATGCAAG
This sequence comes from Drosophila sechellia, assembly GCF_004382195.2. Classification (NCBI taxonomy): domain Eukaryota; kingdom Metazoa; phylum Arthropoda; class Insecta; order Diptera; family Drosophilidae; genus Drosophila; species Drosophila sechellia. The sequence continues at coordinate 20,555 of NW_022611428.1, forward strand.
CAATTTAATTGGAATAAACTATAAGTTATATTTTATGATAAATTTGGGATATGCTAATAGATTACAATGTCCTTATATGGAAAAAATGCACATTATTCTTAATAATATTATTTAAATATTACAATTTTAATGATGAATTTTCCATAACGGATATTCAGGTTCATCGGGCTTAACCTCTAAGCAGTTTCACGTACTGTTTAACTCTCTATTCAGAGTTCTTTTCAACTTTCCCTCACGGTACTTGTTTACTATCGGTCTCATGGTTATATTTAGTTTTAGATGGAGTTTACCACCCACTTAGTGCTGCACTATCAAGCAACACGACTCTTTGGAAACATCATCTAGCAATCATTAACGTTATACGGGCCTGGCACCCTCTATGGGTAAATGGCCTCATTTAAGAAGGACTTAAATCATTAATTTCTCATACTAGAATATTGACGCTCCATACACTGCATCTCACATTTGCCATATAGACAAAGTGACTTAGTGCTGAACTGTTTTCTTTTCGCTCGCCGCTACTAAGAAAATCCTTGTTAGTTTCTTTTCCTCCCCTAATTAATATGCTTAAATTCAGGGGGTAGTCCCATATGAGTTGAGGTTGTATATATAACTATATTTTGCCATAAATTCTTTATATATAAATGATAAAACAATCAATTAAATTCGTTATAAATAGTTCCAATAGTTCTTGTAAGCAAAGTCATTTTTATCCATTTAACGAACCAACGAAGAATAATAACAAAACCAAGATTTTTCTTTTTCCGAATCATTAATAAGAGACAATTCTAGATGAAAAATATTTCAATTTTTTATGCTAGACATTTCTCAGTATTATTTGATTGAAAAAGAAAATATTTCTCTTCGTTTTTCACATTCAAATGTGAGATAATGTTTTTCATTTCTTTTTTAATATTATGAATAAAATCATTATTTAATCCAATAATATACCATATGCTTATAAAAAATTTATAAACAACTTAATTAGCATAGTCTTACAACCCTCAACCATATGTAGTCCAAGCAGCACTATAAAATTAATTAAAGTACATAACAGCATGGACTGCGATATGCGTTCAAAATGTCGATGTTCATGTGTCCTGCAGTTCACACGATGACGCACAGTTTGCTGCGTTCTTCATCGACCCATGAGCCGAGTGATCCACCGCTTAGAGTTTTATAATTCAATTTTATATAATGTCAATATTGTTTTTATTGAAAGAAATTAAAAATACACCATTTTACTGGCATATATCAATTCCTTCAATAAATTTATTTTTATACCTAAAATAAATGTTGCGAAATGTCTTAGTTTCATATAAGCATTATGTATCATAATAATCTGGTTATGGTTTGCTATTTTGGGTGACACATACTGCAAAATTTATATAAAACATTAACCTGATGGATGACAGGTACAAACATTGTATATTTTAGGTTGTTGCATTAGCCAACGTATGCTCATAACATAGATGAACAATACATATTCGCAACGCGTGTATATTATGGTCCATATACACACACACTTATTTTGATTACCACACATTCAAAATTATTTTTATTTTAATTCGACTTCTACTTTCGAATTTAGTTTAGTTTCTTCGATTTCCATTTTCGAGAATTTGTTTTTATAGGAAACGCCGTTGTTGTAGTAAGTACTGCCACAAATACGCACAGCAACATTAATAATGTTAAAGTCTTTTTATGAGGTTGCCAAGCCCCACATATAAAATAAAAGCCATCTTCATTTTATTTTGACTTTAACTTTTGATTCCGTGGAATCATTTTGTAATATTTTTATTTTGGTAAATTGTATTTATTTGTATTATAACAAATATTTATTAACGATAAGGATATTATACAATAATGATCCTTCCGCAGGTTCACCTACGGAAACCTTGTTACGACTTTTACTTCCTCTAAATAATCAAGTTCGGTCAACTTTTGCGAAACAACCGTAACACGCAAGGCGTCACAGTGATCACGTCCGGAGACCTCACTAAATAATTCAATCGGTAGTAGCGACGGGCGGTGTGTACAAAGGGCAGGGACGTAATCAATGCGAGTTAATGACTCACACTTACTGGGAATTCCAAGTTCATGTGAACAGTTTCAGTTCACAATCCCAAGCATGAAAGTGGTTCAGCGGTTTACCCGGACCTCTCGGTCTAGGAAATACACGTTGATACTTTCATTGTAGCGCGCGTGCAGCCCAGGACATCTAAGGGCATCACAGACCTGTTATTGCTCAATCTCATTATTGCTAGACGCAATTTGTCCATTTAAGAAGCTAGTGTCCTTATAATGGGACAAACCAACAGGTACGGCTCCACTTACATAAACACATTCAAACACAATAAACATTTTACTGCCACCATGAATGAAGGCTACATAAGCTTCAGCACCATAATCCTGAAGATATCTATTTAATATATTTGAGTCTCGTTCGTTATCGGAATTAACCAGACAAATCACTCCACGAACTAAGAACGGCCATGCACCACCACCCATAGATTCGAGAAAGAGCTATCAATCTGTCTTACACACTTATGTTCGGACCTGGTAAGTTTTCCCGTGTTGAGTCAAATTAAGCCGCAGGCTCCACTCCTGGTGGTGCCCTTCCGTCAATTCCTTTAAGTTTCAGCTTTGCAACCATACTTCCCCCGGAGCCCAAAAGCTTTGGTTTCCCGGGAAGCGACTGAGAGAGCCATAAAAGTAGCTACACCCAATTGCTAGCTGGCATCGTTTATGGTTAGAACTAGGGCGGTATCTGATCGCCTTCGAACCTCTAACTTTCGTTCTTGATTAATGAAAACATCTTTGGCAAATGCTTTCGCTTAAGTTAGTCTTACGACGGTCCAAGAATTTCACCTCTCGCGTCGTAATACTAATGCCCCCAAACTGCTTCTATTAATCATTACCTCTTGATCTGAAAACCAATGAAAGCAGAACAGAGGTCTTATTTCATTATCCCATGCACAGAATATTCAGGCATTTGAAGCCTGCTTTAAGCACTCTAATTTGTTCAAAGTAATAGTACCGGCCCACAATAACACTCGTTTAAGAGCACTAGTGCAGGTTTTTAAATAGGAGGAACATATGAAAAAATACAAGTATTTAATCACATATAAGAACTCCACCGGTAATACGCTTACATACATAAAGGTATAGTACTAACCACAATTGTAAGTTGTACTACCCGTATGAAGCACAAGTTCAACTACGAACGTTTTAACCGCAACAACTTTAATATACGCTATTGGAGCTGGAATTACCGCGGCTGCTGGCACCAGACTTGCCCTCCAATTGGTCCTTGTTAAAGGATTTAAAGTGTACTCATTCCAATTACAGGGCCTCGGATATGAGTCCTGTATTGTTATTTTTCGTCACTACCTCCCCGAGCTGGGAGTGGGTAATTTACGCGCCTGCTGCCTTCCTTAGATGTGGTAGCCGTTTCTCAGGCTCCCTCTCCGGAATCGAACCCTGATTCCCCGTTACCCGTTGCAACCATGGTAGTCCTAGATACTACCATCAAAAGTTGATAGGGCAGACATTTGAAAGATCTGTCGTCGGTACAAGACCATACGATCTGCATGTTATCTAGAGTTCAACCAATATAACGATCTTGCGATCGCTTGGTTTTAGCCTAATAAAAGCACATGTCCCATAAGGTTCATGTTTTAATTGCATGTATTAGCTCTAGAATTACCACAGTTATCCAAGTAACTGTTAACGATCTAAGGAACCATAACTGATATAATGAGCCTTTTGCGGTTTCACTTTTAATTCGTGTGTACTTAGACATGCATGGCTTAATCTTTGAGACAAGCATATAACTACTGGCAGGATCAACCAGAATAATGTTTTTCCTTCATATTCCATTCATATTTTTTGAATCGAAATAAGCAATATAATAGATATATAGATTTTTCACTTTATATAATTCCATGATTTTTATTATATTGAATAAAATTCAATATTTCGCCTTTGGGTAAAATTTTAAATATATAAATATAAGTAAAAAATCTATTCGATTACGGCCATTTTTATATAGCATTCGTAATCCATATTTTCATTTTTAATTTATACTTGTTTTACCAATATAACAAGAATTTCATATAATTATTGTAATATATATGTTTCTATAATTTTATCTTTTTATATATACATATTTCATTATAAAATATCATTTTATTTCCAACATACATAATTATTGTATCCACACATGTACAATTTTTGTTTAACCAATATAAATATTAAGTTAAATCATTTGCATTTTGAAGATAAATTTAAAATTTATCTCTTTTCATATATCTCTCTGGTAATATATAACATAAAACCAAGCGCATATGATAATATTTCCACATTTAATATATAATTTTATATTTCTTTCATAAGAATCCATATTTGTATTATACCGTAACGATATAATAATCCAACTATACGGCAGGTAATAAATTAATATTTGCCTGCCTCCAAAAATTAACGATAATATATGGAAACGATTTGTTATTCTATATATAATAGAAACTTGACTTTTGTTTCAACGATATTATCTAAAAAGCGTATATTCCTATTATCCGCGGAGCCAAGTCCCGTGTTCTATAGAACTGAGAAACAAATTTGTACGGATAATAATATACTTTATTTTATGTAACCAATATAAACATAATCCGAAATAAATATTTCGAATAATGCGGGAGGTCGGCAACCACTGCCTACCTATAGTAGTTTTTGAACCCGCTGTCCTCAAAGCGGGTATTTTCAATTCCGTTTGCCATCCAACATACGGTCTATTCTCTTATATATTAAGAGATTATAGGAACATTTCATTTTTTTTCCATTATTCATATATAATATGATTATTTTTTTTTTTATACATATAATAAATATTAATTTTTATATGTTTATTATTTAATTTACTCATATAATTGCCAAATTCATATGAATACATAAGTTTTGAACAATATGAGAGGTCGGCAACCACTGCCTACCTATAGTAGTTTTTGAACCCTCTGTCGTAATTCCGGTCGTTTACACTACTATACCCTCTCACTATAATGGCTTTTCTCTATAATACTAAGAGAATATGGGAATATCTCAGCATTTTTTCCCATATACATATAATAATTAACCATTTTCATATGTATATTATTTAATTTAATCATATAATTGCCAAAATCATATGAATACATAAGTTTTGAACAATATGAGAGGTCGGCAACCACTGCCTACCTATAGTAGTTTTTGAACCCTCTGTCGTAATTCCGGTCGTTTACACTACTATACCCTCTCACTATAATGGATTTTCTCTATAATACTAAGAGAATGTGGGAATATTTCAGCATTTTTTCCCTTATACATATAATAATTAATCATTTTCATATGTATATTATTTAATTTACTCATACAATTGCCAAAATCATATGAATACATAAGTTTTGAACAATATGAGAGGTCGGCAACCACTGCCTACCTATAGTAGTTTTTGAACCCTCTGTCGTAATTCCGGTCGTTTACACTACTATACCCTCTCACTTAAATGGCTTTTCTCTATAATACTAAGAGAATATGGGAATATCTCAGCATTTTTTCCCATATACATATAATAATTAACCATTTTCATATGTATATTATTTAATTTAATCATATAATTGCCAAAATCATATGAATACATAAGTTTTGAACAATATGAGAGGTCGGCAACCACTGCCTACCTATAGTAGTTTTTGAACCCTCTGTCGTAATTCCGGTCGTTTACACTACTATACCCTCTCACTATAATGGATTTTCTCTATAATACTAAGAGAATGTGGGAATATTTCAGCATTTTTTCCCTTATACATATAATAATTAATCATTTTCATATGTATATTATTTAATTTACTCATACAATTGCCAAAATCATATGAATACATAAGTTTTGAACAATATGAGAGGTCGGCAACCACTGCCTACCTATAGTAGTTTTTGAACCCTCTGTCGTAATTCCGGTGGTTTACACTACTATACCCTCTCACTTAAATGGCTTTTCTCTATAATACTAAGAGAATATGGGAATATCTCTGCATTTTTTCCCATATACATATAATAATTAATCATTTTCGTATGTATATTATTTAATTTACTCATACAATTGCCAAAATCATATGAATACATAAGTTTTGAACAATATGAGAGGTCGGCAACCACTGCCTACCTATAGTAGTTTTTGAACCCTCTGTCGTAATTCCGGTCGTTTACACTACTATACCCTCTCACTTAAATGGCTTTTCTCTATAATACTAAGAGAATATGGGAATATCTCTGCATTTTTTCCCATATACATATAATAATTAACCATTTTCATATGTATATTATTTAATTTAATCATATAATTGCCAAAATCATATGAATACATAAGTTTTGAACAATATGAGAGGTCGGCAACCACTGCCTACCTATAGTAGTTTTTGAACCCTCTGTCGTAATTCCGGTCGTTTACACTACTATACCCTCTCACTATAATGGATTTTCTCTATAATACTAAGAGAATGTGGGAATATTTCAGCATTTTTTCCCTTATACATATAATAATTAATCATTTTCATATGTATATTATTTAATTTACTCATACAATTGCCAAAATCATATGAATACATAAGTTTTGAACAATATGAGAGGTCGGCAACCACTGCCTACCTATAGTAGTTTTTGAACCCTCTGTCGTAATTCCGGTCGTTTACACTACTATACCCTCTCACTTAAATGGCTTTTCTCTATAATACTAAGAGAATATGGGAATATCTTAGCATTTTTTCCCATATACATATAATAATTAACCATTTTCATATGTATATTTTTTAATTTACTCATATAATTGCCAAAATCATATAAATACATAAGTTTGAACAATATCAGAGGTCGGCAACGGTCTTTCCTCTATAATACTAAGATAATATGGGAATATTTCATCATTTTTTCCCTTATACATATAATAATTAATCATTTTCATATGTATATTATTTAATTTACTCGTATAATTGTCAAAATCCTATGAACACATAAGAGAATACAATATGAGAGGTCGGCGCAACCATAATATAGTAGTTGATGACGAGGTGTTTGGCAACTTGACACAATCCATTAAAGTCTTTATATTAATTATATGAAAGGGACAATATCATATGCGTCACTAAATTGATGACGAGGTGTTTGGCAACTTGATACAATTCTTTAAAGTCTTTATATCAAAAATTATATGATAGGGACAATATCATATGCGTCACTAAATTGATGACGAGGTGTTTGGCAACTTGACACAATTCATTAGAGTCTGTATATTAATTATATGATAGGGACAATATCATATGCGTCACTAAATTGATGACGAGGTGTTTGGCAACTTGATACAATTCTTTAAAGTCTTTATATCAAAAATTATATAATAAGGACAATATCATATGCGTCACTAAATTGATGACGAGGTGTTTGGCAACTTGACACAATCCATTAAAGTCTTTATATTAATTATATGATAGGGACAATATCATATGCGTCACTAAATTGATGACGAGGTGTTTGGCAACTTGATACAATTCTTTAAAGTCTATATATCAAAAATTATATGATAGGGACAATATCATATGCGTCACTAAATTGATGACGAGGTGTTTGGCAACTTGACACAATTCATTAAAGTCTGTATATTAATTATATGATAGGGACAATATCATATGCGTCACTAAATTGATGACGAGGTGTTTGGCAACTTGATACAATTCTTTAAAGTCTTTATATCAAAAATTATATGATAAGGACAATATCATATGCGTCACTAAATTGATGACGAGGTGTTTGGCAACTTGACACAATCCATTAAAGTCTTTATATTAATTATATGATAGGGACAATATCATATGCGTCACTAAATTGATGACGAGGTGTTTGGCAACTTGATACAATTCTTTAAAGTCTTTATATCAAAAATTATATGATAAGGACAATATCATATGCGTCACTAAATTGATGACGAGGTGTTTGGCAACTTGACACAATTCATTAAAGTCTTTATATTAATTATATGATAGGGACAATATCATATGCGTCACTAAATTGATGACGAGGTGTTTGGCAACTTGACACAATCCATTAAAGTCTTTATATTAATTATATGATAGGGACAATATCATATGCGTCACTAAATTGATGACGAGGTGTTTGGCAACTTGATTCAATTCTTTAAAGTCTTTATATCAAAAATTATATGATAAGGACAATATCATATGCGTCACTAAATTGATGACGAGGTGTTTGGCAACTTGACACAATTCATTAAAGTCTGTATATTAATTATATGATAGGGACAATATCATATGCGTCACTAAATTGATGACGAGGTGTTTGGCAACTTGATACAATTCTTTAAAGTCTTTATATCAAAAATTATATGATAGGGACAATATCATATGCGTCACTAAATTGATGACGAGGTGTTTGGCAACTTGACACAATTCATTAAAGTCTTTATATTAATTATATGATAGGGACAATATCATATGCGTCACTAAATTGATGACGAGGTGTTTGGCAACTTGACACAATCCATTAAAGTCTTTATATTAATTATATGATAGGGACAATATCATATGCGTCACTAAATTGATGACGAGGTGTTTGGCTACAGGAAAAAATCATTTATTTATCGAATCATCAAGCAAAGGATAAGCTTCAGTGGATCGCAGTATGGCAGCTGCTCAACCACTTACAACACCTTGCCTGTTACAAAAGTCGTTTACAATTGATTCTAGGCTTTGTCATTGTATTAAATAATGCTTTTATATGTAACTAGCGCGGCATCAGGTGATCGAAGATCCTCCTAATTTACTATGTTACAAATTACATTGGCATCACATCCATTGTCGTTTATAAAATAAATTATAAACTTTAAATGGTTTAGAAGCCATACAATGCAAATTGCCCCTTATTTATCATTGCAGTCCAGCACGGATACGACCTTAGAGGCGTTCAGGCATAATCCAACGGACGTAGCGTCATACCACTGTTCGCTCGAACAAGTATTGTGCCATTGGTCCGTACCTGCGGTTCCTCTCGTACTACGCAGGAATGCTGTCGCAACAACGTTTTGTCATTAGTAGGGTAAAACTAACCTGTCTCACGACGGTCTAAACCCAGCTCACGTTCCCTTGCATGGGTGAACAATCCAACGCTTGGTGAATTTTGCTTCACAATGATAGGAAGAGCCGACATCGAAGGATCAAAAAGCGACGTCGCTATGAACGCTTGGCCGCCACAAGCCAGTTATCCCTATGGTAACTTTTCTGACACCTCTTGTTAAAAACTCTTTAAACCAAAAGGATCGATAGGCCGAGCTTTTGCTGTCCCTGTGTGTACTGAACACCGAGATCAAGTCAGCATTTGCCCTTTTGCTCTATGTGTGGTTTCTGTCCGCACTGAGCTGGCCTTGGGACACCTCCGTTATTATTTGAGAGATGTACCGCCCCAGTCAAACTCCCTACCTGGCAATGTCCTTGAATTGGATCATACCTGAGTAATTGGAGTTATACCAAATTTTCAAATCAAAAATACATAAATGCATCGTTTTATTAAAGAATTTGTTTGCGATTATATAACAAACTCGTGATACTTTGATCAAGAAGCTTGCATCAAAACCCAATACCATAAGATATAATAAATATATCCGTATAATGGCTAGGAAATGATACACGTTCCATTTAATCAAGTAAGTAAGGAAACAATAAGAGTAGTGGTATTTCATTGACGATACCAAACCGAGGTCTAATATCTCCCACTTATTCTACACCTCTTATGTCTCCTTACACTGCCAGATTAGAGTCAAGCTCAAAAGGGTCTTCTTTCCCCGCTAATTATTCCAAGCCCGTTCCCTTGGCTGTGGTTTCGCTAGATAGTAGATAGGGACAGTAGGAATCTCGTTAATCCATTCATGCGCGTCACTAATTAGATCAGTCGCGATCGAACACTCGACGAGTGCAGACGTGCCTGCGGATCGACAGCAAATTGTTAGCAAATTGTTAGCAAATTGTTCACAGTTGTAAGTCCCGTTACTTGTGCCCAGCCACTTCGCGTCGCGTGATCTTGTCGCGCGTTTTGATTGGCCCAGCCAACGTACCTAACGGTAGTTCGCACTAACACCATCGCACACCCGAGTGTGCGTGTTATCAGCGCAAAAAACCCAGTGCTCGAAGCAGCGGTATAATTGCAAAGCAGCAGCCACGTGCTGCCTGGCTCACCGGCTTACGGTGCCCAGCTTCCCCCCCCCCCCCCCTCCTCACTCCTTATCAACTTTGGAGAAGATGGACTGGCAGGCCCCCCCGCGCACCCACAAGCTTGGAACAACACCACGCAAAAAGGCTCTGAGAACACGCAAGAGCAGCTCCAGCAGCGAGGGAAGCACCTCGCATACAGAGCCGGGCGAGATAAAGCGAAAACCGGCAAAGAAAGCACAGGGAGAGGAGCTGGAAGATAAGCCAAGCACTAGCGCAGCTCTGCGCAAGAAGCTCGCCAACAACGCCTTCGCTTTACTCTCGACCGAAGAAGACGAGTACGACCAAGAGAGCCCTGATGACGAACCCGGACCTAAAGACGATTCCAAGCCCAAGACCCCCGAGAAACCAAAGCCCACCCCGAAGACCATCAAGCCACCTCCGATTTTTATCCCCGATGTGACCAACATCTCGGCACTCGTCAAGATGATCACGACTCTTGTAGGCCCGAAGAACAATTTTACCTACAAGACCGTGAATGGCAACAACGTACGTGTCATGATGCCGGACAAAGAGTCCTATACAGCTCTGCGTCTCCAACTTGTGGCCCAAAACAAGAGGCATCGGACTTTCCAGCCGAAAGATGAACGTGCATACAAGGTTGTCATCAAAGGACTCCACCACTCCACCGATCGTGAGGAAATCATTGAAGACCTTCGCAGACAAGGGCACGCTGTTAGAGATCTGCACAATCCCATTGGCAGAAGAACTAAAGAACCGCTGGGAATATTCTTCGCCAACCTGGAGCCTTCCAGCAACAACAAAGACGTCTACCAAGTCAAGCGGATCTGCAGGTCGGTAGTAACCATTGAACCGCCGCAGAAGTTCAACGACGTGCCTCAATGCTTCAGGTGCCAAGGATTCGGTCATACACAGCGTTACTGCTTCCTGGAATACCGATGTGTAAAGTGTGGAGGCCCTCACGAATCGAGGGCATGTGAGAAGAGGGAGGACGACAAAGCGTGCTGCTTCCACTGCCAGGCGGACCATCCTGCGTCTTTCAAGGGATGCCCTGCATACAAAAGGGCCAAAGCACTCGCTGCTCCGAAAACAAGGCCCGTCGCTAATGCTAACAAGGCGCCGCCCGTGGCATCACCAAACGTCACCTCTGGCAGGAGCTACCGAGACGCCCTCAACGGAGTGCACGCAGCACCGCAGAATCCCACAACCCCAGTCCAAACCCAAACAGAAACCCCACACTCCGGTCAGATAGAAGCGATGTTCGCTCGCATGGAAGGAATGATGGAAAGGATGATGGAGCGCATGTTCACCCAGATGACACAGCTGGTGGCCACCATTCTCAACAGCAAGTCATGCAACTAAAGCTCCACCTAGTCGTCTGGAATGCGAACGGCCTGCAGAACAGCAAGGCCATAGTCGAGCACCATCTGAAGACCCACCAGATCGATATCCTACTCGTAGCCGAAACCCACTTCTCCCCCAGATCCCACTTTAATATCAGCGGATATGACCTCATCCATGCAGACCATCCTTCTGGCAGAGCACGCGGTGGAGCAGCCATCCTCATCAGGAGCGGTATTCAATACCTAGAGCTGCCCGCGTTTCAGCAAGACTGGGCACAATGTCCTGTCATCAGGATTGTCAGCCCGCAAGGAGATTTAGACATTGGAGCGGTCTACTTTCCCCCCAGATACCGCATAACAGCATCTCACCTCAGTGAGTTCTTCGAGCATTTTGGGCCCCGCTTCATAGCAGCTGGAGATTATAACGCCAAACATTCTTGGTGGGGATCGCGCGCCAACAACCCCAAAGGGAAAACTCTGTTTGGGTACCTGCAACGCCACCGACTGGACTGCCACTCCACTGGCGAGCCCACTCACTGGCCAACGAATCCCCTCAAGACTCCAGACCTACTGGACTTTGCTGTGTCGAAAGGCATAGGGCATGCGAAGATCAGCTGCACAACAAATGCTGATCTCCTGTCAGACCACTGTGCAATAAACGTGCTAATCAACACGCCAGTCCTCAGGAAAACCCCGCTCAGAAGGCTCACTGGAAAATATACCGACGCCGCCAAGTTCGCGTCCTGGATGCTCTCCACCGTCAATCCGAACCCCATCCTCAACACACCCAGGAACATTGATGAAGCTATCGGGAATCTCACCAGGCAGATGCAAAACGCTGCGGAATTCGCAAGCCCACCGCCACCAAAGACTGCGAGAACACCTAGCAGGGACCTCCACCTCTGGTCCCCGGAAATTGCGGCACTCGTGACTGAGAAGAGGCGTCTCAGGAGAGTTTGGTTCTTGACGCGCAATCCAAGAGACAAAACAGCGCTCAATCACGCCACAAAGGAGTTGAAGGACAAGATCTCCAGCCTACGCCAGGACTCCTTCCTCAGATTCCTCGAGGAACTCTCTCCCGGGGACCCAGACCACAATCTGTGGAACGTCACCCGCCACATTAAACGACCAGCCAAAAAGGTTTCCGCAGTGCGCAAAGCAGATGGATCCTGGTGCCTTTCGGATGCTGAAAGAGCAGAAGCTTTCGCCGAACACCTTTACAACGCCTTCTCTCCGTTCGACTGCTGCACTGCCGAAGAACATGCTGAAACAGCCCGGTTTCTCAATAGCCCAAGCTCTCCCGGTCCCCCGTTGGAACCAGTCGACCCTGAGGAAGTTGCGCAGGAGATTGCTCTACTGAAGAACAACAAATCTCCAGGCCTGGATCGTATAGATGCGGCGGCCCTAAAAATGCTCCCATCCCGCTGCACACAAATGCTGGCCAGCATTTACAACAGCTGCTTCCGGCTAGGGTACTTCCCGGAAGAGTGGAAAAGAGCAGAGGTTATTGTCCTCCTCAAGCCTGGTAAGCCTGAAGCCAATCTCGCCTCCTATCGTCCGATTAGTTTGCTGGCAATCCTCTCCAAAATACTCGAAAGAGTATTTTTGCGCAGAGTATTGCCAGTACTGGATGAGGCTGGTTTGATCCCCGATCACCAGTTTGGCTTCAGGCGCTCCCACGGAACACCAGAGCAATGCCACCGGCTAGTCGAACGGATCCTCGAGGCATTCGAGCAAAAGAAATACTGCTGCGCTGTAATGCTCGACGTGAAGCAGGCATTCGACAGAGTTTGGCATCCTGGACTCCTCCATAAACTCAAATCCTACCTCCCAAGCCCCCATTTTACCCTCCTCAAATCCTACACTGAGGGAAGAGCATTCCAAGTCAGATGCGGAAGTGCAATAAGCCTACCCAGACTGATCAGAGCTGGAGTTCCGCAAGGCAGTGTGCTCGGACCAATACTGTACACCCTTTACACCGCAGACCTTCCCATAATCCCCTCCAGGAACCTAACTATAGCGACTTATGCAGATGACACGGCTTTCCTCGCCTCCTCATCCGACCCACGAGAAGCCTCCGAAACAATCCAAAGGCAAATGGACGCGCTACATCCCTGGCTCAGCAGGTGGAACATCGTAGTGAACGCGGAAAAATCTACCCAAACAACATTTGCACTAAGGAGAGGAGACTGCCCACCGGTCACGCTAAACGGAGTCATCATTCCCAACGCACCCGCACCCAAGTACCTAGGACTTACCCTGGACCGCAGGCTCACTTGGCGTCCCCACATCGTCAGCAAACGCATACAGGCCGATGCGCGTCTGAGGCAGATGCATTGGCTTATTGGGAGAGGGTCCAAGCTAAGGCAGAACCACAAAATCCTGGTGTACAAGGCAATTCTCAAGCCCATCTGGACCTACGGGATACAGCTATGGGGCACGGCAAGCCACACGAATCGCCTGCGTATACAGCGGTTCCAGAATAGGTGCTTGAGAATTGCCTGTAATGCGCATCCCTACCACGAGAATGTCGCCATACATAGGGAACTTGGAATCCCACAAGTCGCTGATGAAATCTCCAGGCTCAGCGAGAGATACCTGAAAAGGCTCGAAAACCACCCTAACCACCTCGCCACCAACCTGTTAGACAATAGCCAAACAAGCAGACGTCTCATGAGGAGACACCCTCTCGATCTTCCACAACAATAGACAACACATATAAAACCCGCCACAAATACATGTACAATAGTATCCCTTAAGCTAATGTTCCCCCGCAAAACCATTTAATTATTGTCCACTAGGACAGATTTTAAATAAATAAACGCACGCTAAAGAAAAAAAAAAAAAAAATGAGAGGTCGGCAACCACTGCCTACCTATAGTAGTTTTTGAACCCTCTGTCGTAATTCCGGTCGTTTACACTACTATACCCTCTCACTATAATGGATTTTCTCTATAATACTAAGAGAATGTGGGAATATTTCAGCATTTTTTCCCTTATACATATAATAATTAATCATTTTCATATGTATATTATTTAATTTACTCATATAATTGACAAATTCATATGAATACATAAGTTTTGAACAATATGAGAGGTCGGCAACCACTGCCTACCTATAGTAGTTTTTGAACCCTCTGTCGTAATTCCGGTCGTTTACACTACTATACCCTCTCACTATAATGGATTTTCTCTATAATACTAAGAGAATGTGGGAATATTTCAGCATTTTTTCCCTTATACATATAATAATTAATCATTTTCATATGTATATTATTTAATTTACTCATACAATTGCCAAAATCATATGAATACATAAGTTTTGAACAATATGAGAGGTCGGCAACCACTGCCTACCTATAGTAGTTTTTGAACCCTCTGTCGTAATTCCGGTCGTTTACACTACTATACCCTCTCACTTAAATGGCTTTTCTCTATAATACTAAGAGAATATGGGAATATCTTAGCATTTTTTCCCATATACATATAATAATTAACCATTTTCATATGTATATTTTTTAATTTACTCATATAATTGCCAAAATCATATAAATACATAAGTTTGAACAATATCAGAGGTCGGCAACGGTCTTTCCTCTATAATACTAAGATAATATGGGAATATTTCATCATTTTTTCCCTTATACATATAATAATTAATCATTTTCATATGTATATTATTTAATTTACTCGTATAATTGTCAAAATCCTATGAACACATAAGAGAATACAATATGAGAGGTCGGCGCAACCATAATATAGTAGTTGATGACGAGGTGTTTGGCAACTTGACACAATCCATTAAAGTCTTTATATTAATTATATGAAAGGGACAATATCATATGCGTCACTAAATTGATGACGAGGTGTTTGGCAACTTGATACAATTCTTTAAAGTCTTTATATCAAAAATTATATGATAGGGACAATATCATATGCGTCACTAAATTGATGACGAGGTGTTTGGCAACTTGACACAATTCATTAGAGTCTGTATATTAATTATATGATAGGGACAATATCATATGCGTCACTAAATTGATGACGAGGTGTTTGGCAACTTGATACAATTCTTTAAAGTCTTTATATCAAAAATTATATAATAAGGACAATATCATATGCGTCACTAAATTGATGACGAGGTGTTTGGCAACTTGACACAATCCATTAAAGTCTTTATATTAATTATATGATAGGGACAATATCATATGCGTCACTAAATTGATGACGAGGTGTTTGGCAACTTGATACAATTCTTTAAAGTCTTTATATCAAAAATTATATGATAGGGACAATATCATATGCGTCACTAAATTGATGACGAGGTGTTTGGCAACTTGACACAATTCATTAAAGTCTGTATATTAATTATATGATAGGGACAATATCATATGCGTCACTAAATTGATGACGAGGTGTTTGGCAACTTGATACAATTCTTTAAAGTCTTTATATCAAAAATTATATGATAAGGACAATATCATATGCGTCACTAAATTGATGACGAGGTGTTTGGCAACTTGACACAATCCATTAAAGTCTTTATATTAATTATATGATAGGGACAATATCATATGCGTCACTAAATTGATGACGAGGTGTTTGGCAACTTGATACAATTCTTTAAAGTCTTTATATCAAAAATTATATGATAAGGACAATATCATATGCGTCACTAAATTGATGACGAGGTGTTTGGCAACTTGACACAATTCATTAAGTCTTTATATTAATTATATGATAGGGACAATATCATATGCGTCACTAAATTGATGACGAGGTGTTTGGCAACTTGACACAATCCATTAAAGTCTTTATATTAATTATATGATAGGGACAATATCATATGCGTCACTAAATTGATGACGAGGTGTTTGGCAACTTGATTCAATTCTTTAAAGTCTTTATATCAAAAATTATATGATAAGGACAATATCATATGCGTCACTAAATTGATGACGAGGTGTTTGGCAACTTGACACAATTCATTAAAGTCTGTATATTAATTATATGATAGGGACAATATCATATGCGTCACTAAATTGATGACGAGGTGTTTGGCAACTTGATACAATTCTTTAAAGTCTTTATATCAAAAATTATATGATAGGGACAATATCATATGCGTCACTAAATTGATGACGAGGTGTTTGGCAACTTGACACAATTCATTAAAGTCTTTATATTAATTATATGATAGGGACAATATCATATGCGTCACTAAATTGATGACGAGGTGTTTGGCAACTTGACACAATCCATTAAAGTCTTTATATTAATTATATGATAGGGACAATATCATATGCGTCACTAAATTGATGACGAGGTGTTTGGCTACAGGAAAAATCATTTATTTATCGAATCATCAAGCAAAGGATAAGCTTCAGTGGATCGCAGTATGGCAGCTGCTCAACCACTTACAACACCTTGCCTGTTACAAAAGTCGTTTACAATTGATTCTAGGCTTTGTCATTGTATTAAATAATGCTTTTATATGTAACTAGCGCGGCATCAGGTGATCGAAGATCCTCCTAATTTACTATGTTACAAATTACATTGGCATCACATCCATTGTCGTTTATAAAATAAATTATAAACTTTAAATGGTTTAGAAGCCATACAATGCAAATTGCCCCTTATTTATCATTGCAGTCCAGCACGGATACGACCTTAGAGGCGTTCAGGCATAATCCAACGGACGTAGCGTCATACCACTGTTCGCTCGAACAAGTATTGTGCCATTGGTCCGTACCTGCGGTTCCTCTCGTACTACGCAGGAATGCTGTCGCAACAACGTTTTGTCATTAGTAGGGTAAAACTAACCTGTCTCACGACGGTCTAAACCCAGCTCACGTTCCCTTGCATGGGTGAACAATCCAACGCTTGGTGAATTTTGCTTCACAATGATAGGAAGAGCCGACATCGAAGGATCAAAAAGCGACGTCGCTATGAACGCTTGGCCGCCACAAGCCAGTTATCCCTATGGTAACTTTTCTGACACCTCTTGTTAAAAACTCTTTAAACCAAAAGGATCGATAGGCCGAGCTTTTGCTGTCCCTGTGTGTACTGAACACCGAGATCAAGTCAGCATTTGCCCTTTTGCTCTATGTGTGGTTTCTGTCCGCACTGAGCTGGCCTTGGGACACCTCCGTTATTATTTGAGAGATGTACCGCCCCAGTCAAACTCCCTACCTGGCAATGTCCTTGAATTGGATCATACCTGAGTAATTGGAGTTATACCAAATTTTCAAATCAAAAATACATAAATGCATCGTTTTATTAAAGAATTTGTTTGCGATTATATAACAAACTCGTGATACTTTGATCAAGAAGCTTGCATCAAAACCCAATACCATAAGATATAATAAATATATCCGTATAATGGCTAGGAAATGATACACGTTCCATTTAATCAAGTAAGTAAGGAAACAATAAGAGTAGTGGTATTTCATTGACGATACCAAACCGAGGTCTAATATCTCCCACTTATTCTACACCTCTTATGTCTCCTTACACTGCCAGATTAGAGTCAAGCTCAAAAGGGTCTTCTTTCCCCGCTAATTATTCCAAGCCCGTTCCCTTGGCTGTGGTTTCGCTAGATAGTAGATAGGGACAGTAGGAATCTCGTTAATCCATTCATGCGCGTCACTAATTAGATGACGAGGCATTTGGCTATTTTTTTTTTTTTTTTTGATCGCGGAGGTATGGAAATCTATCGAAAGATACTAGGTCTGTCAACACTTCAGTTTCCTAGCATGCACGATTCATTGCTCTATCTGAACCGAAGTTCCGCAACGCCTACGTACTAAAACCATCCTCATAGCCAATTTATATATTACCATTATTTGCGATGTTTATGCCTTTATTGATGTTATGCCAAGACAGCAAGCAAATGTTTTGAACCAAACGTTTTAGCTAAGTCCAATCTCGGGAAAACCGCTCAGGTACATGAACTTTTTAAAAACAACCGAGACTGCCTCTCATAACCTGGACGCTAATGATATGACTATCATATTTGCTGAGGAGACCCTTCGCTATCAATCTTTTAACGGATTGACCACTCCAGATCCCCCTCCAGTTCAGGGTGGCAGAATGGAATTCAATGTCACCTGCGGCTTCGAATCTGCGACGCAACTCAGTTCGTATGTCCGGTCTGTCGTATCTATTGATTTTGCGCTGGTGTGCATCATCCATAGAGTGTCCGTCTGTCACAATTTGTATGTCGATCACATTCAATGTGATTTTGTCGTAGTGCCACCAGGTTCTGGTTTATTAAGACCGGATTCGCACTGCAGACTTGGTTCAACAATGACTACGCAGCCTCTCTCCTCAAGTCCCCGCTTGATTCGATTTACTACGCAGTTGTGTCTAGCTATGCGCCTCCCATGCGATCGGTAACATTTTTTGCATAATATGGTTTGTTGTTTCGGGAGCGTCACATCCTGCACGAACACTGTCGTTCCAATTCGTGCCTTCCCCTTGTAGTACGAGACTTCGTGGGTAGGGCATTTATCCGCAGACGAATACCGTCTATATATTCCTTTCCTGTAGTAAACGCGTGGGTTGATTAACCCACCCGTGTTGCGGGCCCCAATGGCCTGCTTCACGGAGTCCGCTACCATCAACTGAGAGGTACAATTTGTTTCGCCCCAATATTTTTCTATTGCCGGACGCGATAACAATTCATTTTGTTCTGCTAATAATCTATCTCGGGCCCGTTGTTTTTCTGCTTCGAGGAAAGAGCTGGCACCTCGTTTTGCGTGAGGTGAGGCCATTTAATATTACTCAACGTCTTAGCCTTAACATTGGAGCTACCCATTCTAAGTGATGGAATTCCGAGACCTCCACTTTTTGGGGGTGCGTGAATGAATGCTATCGGTATATCCAGCGGAGATTTAGCCATCTTCGCACATAGTATCGTATTAGTTTGTCAGTTTTTCGTAGGATGCCTATCGCCACACTCCCAAGGGCTAACTTGTGATAGAGCTGTGGGATAAGGACAGTCCTAAGGGCGAACATCCTCTGTTTTGGTTTGAGGGGGGCCTTTGTCAATCTTTGTAGCTTCGGACCAATGTCCTCGGCCGGATTGCATCGAACCCTCCCGGTTGCAGTTGAAGTTGATGCCTAAGTACTTCCACTCGTCCGTTCCGCTTCAATGATGGAATCTCCCTTGAGCCTACGTAAAAGCTCTTGCCTCTAGCACGGTACACTTCTGTTTCGGCTGGCCTTAATGCCAACGGGTAAAACATTTGTCGGCCATTAAGTTTGAGGCCGACGAGAGATAGAAAATCCAACGTTCTGTCCAACAATACTTGAAGTCCCATTCGAGTTTCAGCAAATAGTACCAAATCATCTGCAAACGCGGCCGCGTTAGTAATGGCATTTCCGACTCTGGCACCAATTTCGCTGGGTAGGTTTCTAAGTAACCTGTCCATTACCAAGTTAAATAGAATAGGAGACAAAGGTCACCCTGCTTCACTCCTCTAGCAGGGACGAATTCCTCTGAACTCCAACCGTCCCCATTGAGACTGGTACCGCCACCCTCGTACGTATTCTGTACGTAGTCAACGAAGCCCTTTGGCGCACCATAAGCACGTAAGGTGTCATATATAGATGCATGCGATAAAGAATCGAATGCCTTGCTTACATCTAAATTTGCAATGTAGCAAGATCTAAAGTGCTTATGGCTATGCCTCAAGACTAAGTCAACTATCGTCGCGTTATCGGCACATCCGTCGGTAGGTAAGAAGCCCCGCTGGCGCGGGTCCCAATTGATTGATGAGTTCAACCGGGTTGCCAATATTGCATTTAGCTGTCTTACCAGGACTGAAGGCACCGATATTGGACGAAAGTCTTGCGGTCGCTTCGCCGTCACGTCTTCGGGATGAAGACGGTTCTGGCCAGTCGGATAGAGTGTGGTAGATTGCCGCACCATAGAATTAGGTTCATTATTCGCAACATAATACCTGACGGCACCTCCCTGGCTGTTTTTGGAGTTATCCCGTCAGGCCCCGGAGAGGAAGATAATGAGATTCTTGATGCCCGAAGGTCGTGCTCTGTAATAGCAGACCAAACCCTCTCAAGCGAGT
>NW_022611429.1:0-28102 GCF_004382195.2 Drosophila sechellia
TTGTTCGGATTCATAACCACATATTGACATTTGACCAATTATAAAATCGTGTATTTACAACTTATATATTCAGTCAATTTGTACAGTAACTTCGGTGAAAAGCCTAAGATGATAAAACCATCGTTAAAAAAAATGTTTTACAGTGGTTGGGTAATTCAAATACAAGAAATGTCGTTAAATTGAAACTCTTTGTTGGATTCATAACCACATATTACATTTGACCAATGTAAAAATCGTGTATTTACAACTTTTATATTCAGCAATTTGTACAGTAACTTCGGTGAAAAGCTAAGATGATAAAACCATCGTAAAACAAAATCGTTTTACAGTGGTTGTGGGTAATCAAATTCAAGAAATGCGTTAAATTGAAACTCCTTGTTCGGATTCATAACCACATATTGACATTTGACCAATTAAAAATCGTTATTTACAACTTATTTATTCAGTCAATTTGTACAGTAATTCTGTGAAAACCTAAGATGATAAAACCATCGGTTAAAACAAAATCGTTTTACAGTGGTGGGTATCAAATACAAGAAATGTCGTTATATTCAAACTCTTGTTCGGATTCATAACCACATATTGACATTTGACCAATGTAAAAATCGTGTATTTACAACTTATTATTCAGTCAATTTGTACAGTAACTTCGGTGAAAAGCCAAGATGATAAAACTCTTAAAAAAAAATCGTTTTAAAGTGGTTGGAGTTATTCAAATACAAATGTCGTTAATTAAACTCCTTTTCGGATTCATAACACATATGACATTTGACCAATGTAAAAATCTGTGTATTTACAACTTTATATATCAGTCAATTTGTACAGAACTTCGGTGAAAGCCTAAGATGATAAAACCATCGGTTAAAACAAAATGTTTTACAGTGGTTGGGTTAATAAATCAAGAAATGTCGTATATTCAAATTTGTTCGGATTCATAACCACATATTGACATTCAAATGTAAAAATCGTGTATTTACAACTTATATATTCAGCCAATTTGTACAGTAACTTCGTGAAAACCTAAAGATAAAAACATCGGTTTAAAACATATTTACAGTGGTTGGAGTTATCAAATACAAAATGTCGTTAAATTGAAACTCTTTGTTCGGATTCATAACCACATATGACATTGACCTTAAAAATCGTGTATTTACAACTTATATATTCAGTAATTTGTACAGTAACTTCGGTGAAAAGCCTAAGATGATAAAACCATCGTTTAAAAAAAATGTTTTACAGTGGTGTGGGTAATCAAATTAAAAATGTCGTTAAATTGAAACTCCTTGTTCGGATTCATAACCACATATTGACATTTGACCAATTAAAAATCGTTATTTACAACTTATTTATTCAGTCAATTTGTATTTTCGTTAAAAGCCTAAGATGATAAAACCATCGGTTAAAACAAATCGTTTTACAGTGGTTGGGTTAATCAAATACAAGAAATGTCGTTAAATTAAACTCTTGTTCGGATTCATAACCACATATTGACATTTGACCAATGTAAAAATCGTGTATTTACAACTTATTATATTCAGTCAATTTGTACAGTAACTTCGTGAAAAGCCTAAGATGATAAAACCATCGTTAAAAAAATATCTTTTAAGTGGTTGGAGTTATTCAAATACAAGATGTCGTTAATTGAAACTCTTGTTCGGATTCATACAATATATATATTTCCAATGTAAAAATCGTTGTATTTACAACTTTATATTCAGTCAATTTGTACAGTAACTTCGGTGAAAAGCCTAAGATGATAAAACCATCGGTTAAAACAAAATGTTTTACAGTGGTGGTTAATAAATACAAGAAATGTCGTTATATTAAACTCTTGTTCGGATTCATAACCACATATTGACATTTGACCAATGTAAAAATCGTGTATTTACAACTTATATATTCAGCCAATTTGTACAGTAACTTCGTAAAATAAGATGATAAAACATCGGTTAAAACAAAATCGTTTTACAGTGGTTGGAGTTATCAAATACAAATAAATGTCGTTAAATTGAAACTTTGTTCGGATAAACCACATATTGACATTTGACAATTTAAAAATCGTGTATTACAACTAATATTCAGTCAATTTGACAGTAACTTCGGTGAAAAGCCTAAGATGATAAAACCATCGTTTAAAAAAAAATGTTTTACAGTGGTTGTGGGTAATCAAATTCAAGAAATGTCGTTAAATTGAAACCCTTGTTCGGATTCATAACCACATATTGACATTTGACCAATTAAAAATCTGTATTTACAACTTTTATATTCAGTCAATTTGTACAGTAACTTCGTGAAAAGCCTAAGATGATAAAACCATCGGTTAAAACAAAATGTTTTACAGTGGTTGGGTTAATAAATACAAGAAATTCGTTATATTCAAACTCTTTGTTCGGATTCATAACCACATATTGACATTTGACCAATGTAAAAATCGTGTATTTACAACTTATATATTCAGTCAATTTGTACAGTAACTTCGGTGAAAAGCCTAAGATGATAAAACCATCGGTTAAAACAAAATCGTTTTACAGTGGTTGTGGGTATCAAATACAAGAAATGTCGTTAAATTAAACTCCTTGTTCGGATTCATAACCACATATTGACATTTGACCAATGTAAAAATCGTGTATTTACAACTTTATATTCAGTCAATTTGTACAGTAACTTCGGTGAAAAGCCTAAGATGATAAAACCATCGGTTAAAACAAAATCGTTTTACAGTGGTTGGGTAATCAAATCAAGAAATGTCGTTAAATTGAAACTCCTTGTTCGGATTCATAACCACATATTGACATTTGACCAATTTAAAAATCGTCTATTTACAACTTATTATATTCAGTCAATTTGTACAGTAACTTCGTGAAAAGCCTAAGATGATAAAACCATCGGTTAAAACAAAATCGTTTTACAGTGGTTGGGTTAATCAAATACAAGAAATGTCGTTATTAAACTCTTGTTCGGATTCATAACCACATTTGACATTTGACCAATGTAAAAATCGTGTATTTACAACTTATTATTTCAGTCAATTTGTACAGTAACTTCGTGAAAAGCCTAAGATGATAAAACCATCGGTTAAAACAAAATCGTTTTAAGTGGTTGGAGTTATCAAATACAAGATGTCGTTAAATTGAAACTCCTTGTTCGGATTCATAACCACATATTGACATTTGACCAATGTAAAAATCGTGTATTTACAACTTTTATATTCAGTCAATATGTACAGAAACTTCGGTGAAAAGCCTAAGATGATAAACCCATCGGTTAAAACAAAATAGTTTTACAGTGGTTGGGGTTAATAAAATACAAGAAATGTCGTTATATTCAAACTCTTTGTTCGGATTCATAACCACATATTGACATTTGACCAATGTAAAAATCGTGTATTTACAACTTATATATTCAGCCAATTTGTACAGTAACTTCGGTGAAAATCATAAGATGATAAAACTATCGGTTAAAACAAAATCGTTTTACAGTGGTTGGAGTTATTCAAATACAATAAATGTCGTTAAATTGAAACTCTTTGTTCGGATTCATAACCACATATTGACATTTGACCAATTTAAAAATCGTGTATTCACAACTTATATATTCAGATAATTTGTACAGTAACTTCGGTGAAAAGCCTAAGATGATAAAACCATCGTTTAAAAAAAAAATTGTTTTACAGTGGTTGTGGGTAATCAAATACAAGAAATGTCGTTAAATTGAAACTCTTTGTTCGGATTCATAACCACATATTGACATTTGACCAATGTAAAATCGTGTATTTACAACTTTTATATTCAGTCAATTTGTACAGTAACTTCCGGTGAAAAGCCTAAGATGATAAAACCATCGGTTAAAACAAAATCGTTTTACAGTGGTTGGGGTTAATCATATACAAGAAATGTCGTTATATTCAAACTCTTTGTTCGGATTCATAACCACATATTGACATATTGACCAATGTAAAAATCGTGTATTTACAACTTATTTATTCAGTCAATTTGTACAGTAACTTCGGTGAAAAGCCTAGATGATAAAACCATCGTTTAAAAAAATTGTTTTACAGTGGTTGTGGGTAATCAAATACAAGAAATGTCGTTAAATTGAAACTCTTTGTTCGGATTCATAACCACATATTGACATTTGACCAATGTAAAAATCGTGTATTTACAACTTTTATATTCAGTCAATTTGTACAGTAACTTCGGTGAAAAGCCTAAGATGATAAAACCATCGGGTAAACAAATCGTTTTACAGTGGTTGTGGGTAATCAAATTCAAGAAATGTCGGTTAAATTTGAAACTCCTTGTTCGGATTCATAACCACATATTGTACATTTGACCAATGTAAAAATCGTTTATTTACAACTTATTTATTCAGTCAATTTGTACAGTAACTTCTGTGAAAAGCCTAAGATGATAAAACCATCGGTTAAAACAAAATCGTTTTAACGTGGTTGGAGTTATTCAAATACAAGATTTGTCGTTAAATTGAAACTCCTTGTTCGGATTCATAACCACATATTGACATTTGACCAATGTAAAAATCGTGTATTTACAACTTATATATTCAGCCAATTTGTACAGTAACTTCGGTGAAAAGCATAAGATGATAAAACTATCGGTTAAAACAAAATCGTTTTACAGTGGTTGGAGTTATTCAAATACAATAAATGTCGTTAAATTGAAACTCTTTGTTCGGATTCATAACCACATATTGACATTTGACCAATTTAAAAATCGTGTATTCACAACTTATGGTATATATTCAGATAATTTGTACAGTAACTTTGGTGAAAAGCCTAAGATGATAAAACCATCGTTTTAAAAAAAAAATTGTTTTACATGGTTGTGGGTAATCAAATACAAGAAATGTCGTTAAATTGAAACTCTTGTTCGGATTCATAACCACATATTGACATTTGACCAATGTAAAAATCCTGTATTTACAACTTTTATATTCAGTCAATATGTACAGTAACTTCGGTGAAAAGCCTAAGATGATAAAACCATCGGTTAAAACAAAATCGTTTTACAGTGGTTGGGGTTAATCAAATACAAGAAATGTCGTTACATTGAAACTCTTTGTTCGGATTCATAACCACATATTGACATTTGACCAATGTAAAAATCGTGTATTTACAACTTATTTATTCAGTCCAATTTGTACAGTAACTTCTGTGAAAAGCCTAAGATGATAAAACCATCGGTTAAAACAAAATCGTTTTAAAGTGGTTGGAGTTATTCAAATACAAGATATGTCGTTAAATTGAAACTCCTTGTTCGGATTCATAAACCACATATTGACATTTGACAATGTAAAAAATCGTGTATTTACAACTTATATATTCAGTCAATTTGTACAGTAACTTCGGAGAAAAGCCTAAGATGATAAAACCATCGGTTAAAACAAAATCGTTTAACAGTGGTTGTGGGTAATCAAATACAAGAAATGTCGTTAAATTGAAACTCTTTGTTCGGATTCATAACCACATATTGACATTTGACCAATGTAAAAATCCTGTATTTACAACTTTTATATTCAGTCAATATGTACAGTAACTTCGGTGAAAAGCCTAAGATGATAAAACCATCGGTTAAAACAAATCGTTTTACAGTGGTTGGGGTTAATCAAATACAAGAAATGTCGTTACATTGAAACTCTTTGTTCGGATTCATAACCACATATTGACATTTGACCAATGTAAAAATCTTGTATTTACAACTTATTTATTCAGTCAATTTGTACAGTAACTTCTGTGAAAAGCCTAAGATGATAAAACCATCGGTTAAAACAAAATCGTTTTAAAGTGGTTGGAGTTATTCAAATACAAGATATGTCGTTAAATTGAAACTCCTTGTTCGGATTCATAACCACATATTGACATTTGACCAATGTAAAAATCGTGTATTTACAACTTATATTCAGTCAATTTGTACAGTAACTTCTGTGAAAAGCCTAAGATGATAAAACCATCGGTTAAAACAAAATCGTTTAACAGTGGTTGTGGGTAATCAAATACAAGAAATGTCGTTAAATTGAAACTCTTTGTTCGGATTCATAACCACATATTGACATTTGACCATGTAAAAATCGTGTATTTACAACTTATTATATTCAGTCAATTTGTACAGTAACTTCTGTGAAAAGCCTAAGATGATAAAACATCGGTTAAAACAAAATCGTTTTAAAGTGGTTGGAGTTATTCAAATACAAGATATGTCGTTAAATTGAAACTCTTTTCGGATTCATAACCACATATGACATTTGACCAATTTAAAATCGTGTATTTCACAACTTATATATTCAGCTAATTTGTACCAGTAACTTCGGTGAAAAGCCTAAGATGATAAAACCATCGGTTAAAAAAAATGTTTTACAGTGGTTGGGGTAATCAAATTCAGAAATGTCGTTTAAATTGACCACATATTGACATTTGACCAATGTAAATATCGTGTATTTACAACTTATATATTCAGTCAATTTGTACAGTAACTTCAGGTGAAAAGCCTAAGATGATAAAACCATCGGTTAAAACAAAATCGTTTACAGTGGTTGGGGTAATCAATTCAAGAAATGTGTTAAATTGAAACTCTTGTTCGGATTCATAACCAATATTGACATTTGACCAATGTAAAAATCGTGTATTTACAACTTATTATTCAGCAATTTGTACAGTAACTTCGGTGAAAAGCTAAGATGATAAAACCATCGGTTAAAACAAATCGTTTTAAAGTGGTTGGAGTTATCAAATACAAGAAATGTCGTTAAATTAAACTCTTTTCGGATCATAACCCATATGAATTTGACCAATGTAAAATCGTGTATTTACAACTTATATATTAGTCAATTTGTACAGTACTTCGGTGAAAAGCCTAAGATGATAAAACCATCGGTTAAAACAAAATCGTTTTAAAGTGGTTGGAGTTATTCAAATACAAGAAATGTCGTTTAATTGAAACTTCTTGTTCGGATTCATAACCACATATTGACATTTGACCAATTTAAGAATCGTGTATTTACAACTTATATATTCAGCTAATTTGTGAAGTAACTTCGGTGAAAAGCCTAAGATGATAAGACTATCGTTTCAAACAAAATCATTTTACAGTGGTTGTGGGTAATCAAATTCAAGAAATGTCGTTAAATTGATACTCCTTGTTCGGATTCATAACCAAATATTGACATTTGACCAATGTAAAAATCGTTTATTTACAAATTATATATTCAGCCAATTTGTACAGTAACTTCGGTGAAAAGCCTAAGATGATTAAACCATCGGTTAAAACAATATCGTTTTAAAGTTTTTGGAGTTATTGAAATACAAGAAATGTCGTTAAATTGAAACTCCTTGTTCGGATTCATAACCACATATTGACATTTGACCAATGTAAAAATCGTGTATTTACAACTTATATATTTAGCCAATTTGTACAGCAACTTCGGTAAAGAGCCTAAGATGATAAAAGCATCGGTTAAAACAAAATCGATTTACAGTGGTTGTGGGTAATCAAATTCAAGAAATGTCGTTAAATTGAAACTCCTTGTTCGGATTCATAACCACATATTAACATTTGACCAATTTAAAAATCGTGTACTTACAACTTTTATATTCAGTCAATATGTACAGTAACTTCGGTGAAAAGCCTAAGATGATAAAACCATCGGTTAAAACAAAATCGTTTTACAGTGGTTGGGGTTAATCAAATACAAGAAATGTCGTTAAATTGAAACTCTTTGTTCGGATTCATAACCACATATTGACATTTGACCAATGTAAAAATCGTGTATTTACAACTTATTTATTCATTCAATTTGTACAGTAACTTCGGTGAAAAGCCTAAGATGATAAAACCTTCGGTTAAAACAAAATAGTTTTACAGTGGTTGGGGTTAATCAATTACAAGAAATGTCGTTAAATTGAAACTCCTTGTTCGGATTCATAACCACATATTGACATTTGACCAATGTAAAAATCGTGTATTTACAACTTATTTATTCAGCCAATTTGTACAGTAACTTCGGTGAAAAGCTTAAGATGATAAAACCATCGGTTAAAACAAAATCGTTTTAAAGTGGTTGGAGTTATTCAAATACAAGACATTTAACCAATGTAAAAATCGTGTATTTACAACTTTTATATTTAGCCAATTTGTACAGTAACTTCGGTGAAAACCCTAAGATGATAAAACCATCGGTTAAAACAAAATCGTTTTAAAGTGGTTGGAGTTATTCAAATACAAGAAATGTCGTTTAATTGAAACTTCTTGTTTGGATTCATAACCACATATTGACATTTGACCAATTTAAGAATCGTGTATTTACAACTTATATATTCAGCTAATTTGTGAAGTAACTTCGGTGAAAAGCCTAAGATGATAAGACTATCGTTTCAAACAAAATCATTTTACAGTGGTTGTGGGTAATCAAATTCAAGAAATGTCGTTAAATTGAACCACATATTGACATTTGACCAATGTAAATATCGTGTATTTACAACTTATATATTTAGTCAATTTGTACAGTAACTTCAGTGAAAAGCCTAAGATGATAAAACCATCGGTTAAAACAAAATCGTTTTACAGTGGTTGGGGTTAATCAATTACAAGAAATGTCGTTAAATTGAAACTCCTTGTTCGGATTCATAACCACATATTGACATTTGACCAATGTAAAAATCGTGTATTTACAATTTTTATATTCAGTCAATTTGTACAGTAACTTCGGTGAAAAGCCTAAGATGATAAAACCATCGGTTAAAACAAAATCGTTTTACAGTGGTTGGGGTTAATCAATTACAAGAAATGTCGTTAAATTGAAACTCCTTGTTCGGATTCATAACCACATATTGACATTTGACCAATGTAAAAATCGTGTATTTACAACTTATTTATTCAGCCAATTTGTACAGTAACTTCGGTGAAAAGCTTAAGATGATAAAACCATCGGTTAAAACAAAATCGTTTTAAAGTGGTTGGAGTTATTCAAATACAAGACATTTAACCAATGTAAAAATCGTGTATTTACAACTTTTATATTTAGCCAATTTGTACAGTAACTTCGGTGAAAACCCTAAGATGATAAAACCATCGGTTAAAACAAAATCGTTTTAAAGTGGTTGGAGTTATTC
Organism: Drosophila sechellia; assembly: GCF_004382195.2. Classification (NCBI taxonomy): domain Eukaryota; kingdom Metazoa; phylum Arthropoda; class Insecta; order Diptera; family Drosophilidae; genus Drosophila; species Drosophila sechellia. Next base: position 9,122 of record NW_022611429.1, read on the forward strand.
AAATACAAGAAATGTCGTTTAATTGAAACTTCTTGTTCGGATTCATAACCACATATTGACATTTGACCAATTTAAGAATCGTGTATTTACAACTTATATATTCAGCTAATTTGTGAAGTAACTTCGGTGAAAAGCCTAAGATGATAAGACTATCGTTTCAAACAAAATCATTTTACAGTGGTTGTGGGTAATCAAATTCAAGAAATGTCGTTAAATTGAACCACATATTGACATTTGACCAATGTAAATATCGTGTATTTACAACTTATATATTTAGTCAATTTGTACAGTAACTTCAGTGAAAAGCCTAATATGATAAAACCATCGGTTAAAACAAAATCGTTTTACAGTGGTTGGGGTTAATCAAATACAAGAAATGTCGTTAAATTGAAACTCCTTGTTCGGATTCTTAACCACATATTGACATTTGACCAATGTAAAAATCGTGTATTTACAATTTTTATATTCAGTCAATTTGTACAGTAACTTCGGTGAAAAGCCTAACATGATAAAACCATCGGTTAAAACAAAATCGTTTTACAGTGGTTGGGGTTAATCAATTACAAGAAATGTCGTTAAATTGAAACTCCTTGTTCGGATTCATAACCACATATTGACATTTGACCAATTTAAAAATCGTGTATTCACAACTTATATATTCAGCTTATTTGTACAGTAACTTCGGTGAAAAGCCTAAGATGATAAAATCATCGTTTAAAAAAAAATTGTTTTACAGTGGTTGTGGGTAATCAAATACAAGAAATGTCGTTAAATTGAAACTCTTTGTTCGGATTCATAACCACATATTGACATTTGACCAATGTAAAAATCGTGTATTTACAATTTTTATATTCAGTCAATTTGTACAGTAACTTCGGTGAAAAGCCTAAGATGATAAAACCATCGGTTAAAACAAAATCGTTTTACAGTGGTTGGGGTTAATCAAATACAAGAAATGTCGTTAAATTGAAACTCCTTGTTCGGATTCATAACCACATATTGACATTTGACCAATGTAAAAATCGTGTATTTACAACTTATTTATTCAGCCAATTTGTACAGTAACTTCGGTGAAAAGCTTAAGATGATAAAACCATCGGTTAAAACAAAATCGTTTTAAAGTGGTTGGAGTTATTCAAATACAAGACATTTGACCAATGTAAAAATCGTGTATTTACAACTTTTATATTTAGCCAATTTGTACAGTAACTTCGGTGAAAACCCTAAGATGATAAAACCATCGGTTCAAACAAAATCGTTTTAAAGTGGTTGGAGTTATTCAAATACAAGAAATGTCGTTTAATTGAAACATCTTGTTCGGATTCATAACCACATATTGACATTTGACCAATTTAAGAATCGTGTATTTACAACTTATATATTCAGCTAATTTGTGAAGTAACTTCGGTGAAAAGCCTAAGATGATAAGACTATCGTTTCAAACAAAATCATTTTACAGTGGTTGTGGGTAACCAAATTCAAGAAATGTCGTTAAATTGAACCACATATTGACATTTGACCAATGTAAAAATCGTGTATTTACAATTTTTATATTCAGTCAATTTGTACAGTAACTTCGGTGAAAAGCCTAAGATGATAAAACCATCGGTTAAAACAAAATCGTTTTACAGTGGTTGGGGTTAATCAATTACAAGAAATGTCGTTAAATTGAAACTCCTTGTTCGGATTCATAACCACATATTGACATTTGACCAATTTAAAAATCGTGTATTCACAACTTATATATTCAGCTTATTTGTACAGTAACTTCGGTGAAAAGCCTAAGATGATAAAATCATCGTTTAAAAAAAAATTGTTTTACAGTGGTTGTGGGTAATCAAATACAAGAAATGTCGTTAAATTGAAACTCTTTGTTCGGATTCATAACCACATATTGACATTTGACCAATGTAAAAATCGTGTATTTACAATTTTTATATTCAGTCAATTTGTACAGTAACTTCGGTGAAAAGCCTAAGATGATAAAACCATTGGTTAAAACAAAATCGTTTTACAGTGGTTGGGGTTAATCAAATACAAGAAATGTCGTTAAATTGAAACTCCTTGTTCGGATTCATAACCACATATTGACATTTGACCAATGTAAAAATCGTGTATTTACAATTTTTATATTCAGTCAATTTGTACAGTAACTTCGGTGAAAAGCCTAAGATGATAAAACCATCGGTTAAAACAAAATCGTTTTACAGTGGTTGGGGTTAATCAATTACAAGAAATGTCGTTAAATTGAAACTCCTTGTTCGGATTCATAACCACATATTGACATTTGACCAATTTAAGAATCGTGTATTTACAACTTATATATTCAGCTAATTTGTGAAGTAACTTCGGTGAAAAGCCTAAGATGATAAGACTATCGTTTCAAACAAAATCATTTTACGGTTGTGGGTAATCAAATTCAAGAAATGTCGTTAAATTGAACCACATATTGACATTTGACCAATGTAAATATCGTGTATTTACAACTTATATATTTAGTTAATTTGTACAGTAACTTCAGTGAAAAGCCTAAGATGATAAAACCATCGGTTAAAACAAAATCGTTTTACAGTGGTTGGGGTTAATCAAATACAAGAAATGTCGTTAAATTGAAACTCCTTGTTCGGATTCATAACCACATATTGACATTTGACCAATGTAAAAATCGTGTATTTACAACTTATTTATTCAGCCAATTTGTACAGTAACTTCGGTGAAAAGCTTAAGATGATAAAACCATCGGTTAAAACAAAATCGTTTTAAAGTGGTTGGAGTTATTCAAATACAAGACATTTGACCAATGTAAAAATCGTGTATTTACAACTTTTATATTTAGCCAATTTGTACAGTAACTTCGGTGAAAACCCTAAGATGATAAAACCATCGGTTCAAACAAAATCGTTTTAAAGTGGTTGGAGTTATTCAAATACAAGAAATGTCGTTTAATTGAAACTTCTTGTTTGGATTCATAACCACATATTGACATTTGACCAATTTAAGAATCGTGTATTTACAACTTATATATTCAGCTAATTTGTGAAGTAACTTCGGTGAAAAGCCTAAGATGATAAGACTATCGTTTCAAACAAAATCATTTTACAGTGGTTGTGGGTAATCAAATTCAAGAAATGTCGTTAAATTGAACCACATATTGACATTTGACCAATGTAAATATCGTGTATTTACAACTTTTATATTTAGTCAATTTGTACAGTAACTTCAGTGAAAAGCCTAAGATGATAAAACCATCGGTTAAAACAAAATCGTTTTACAGTGGTTGGGGTTAATCAAATACAAGAAATGTCGTTAAATTGAAACTCCTTGTTCGGATTCATAACCACATATTGACATTTGACCAATGTAAAAATCGTGTATTTACAATTTTTATATTCAGTCAATTTGTACAGTAACTTCGGTGAAAAGCCTAAGATGATAAAACCATCGGTTAAAACAAAATCGTTTTACAGTGGTTGGGGTTAATCAATTACAAGAAATGTCGTTAAATTGAAACTCCTTGTTCGGATTCATAACCACATATTGACATTTGACCAATGTAAAAATCGTGTATTTACAACTTATTTATTCAGCCAATTTGTACAGTAACTTCGGTGAAAAGCTTAAGATGATAAAACCATCGGTTAAAACAAAATCGTTTTAAAGTGGTTGGAGTTATTCAAATACAAGACATTTGACCAATGTAAAAATCGTTTATTTACAAATTATATATTCAGCCAATTTGTACAGTAACTTCGGTGAAAAGCCTAAGATGATAAAACCATCGGTTAAAACAATATCGTTTTAAAGTTTTTGGAGTTATTCAAATACAAGAAATGTCGTTAAATTGAAACTCCTTGTTCGGATTCATAACCACAAATTGACATTTGACCAATGTAAAAATAGTGTATTTACAATTTATATATTTAGCCAATTTGTACAGCAACTTCGGTGAAAAGCCTAAGATGATAAAACCATCGGTTAAAACAAAATCGTTTTACAGTGGTTGTGGTTTACAATGTCGTTAAATTGAAACTCCTTTTTCGGATTCATAACCACATATTGACATTTGACCACTTTAAAAATCGTGTATTTACAACTTATATATTCAGTTAATTTGTAAAGTAACTTCGGTAAAAAGCCTAAGATGATAAGACCATCGTTTAAAACAAAATCGTTTTACAGTGGTTGTGGGTAATCAAATTCAAGAAATGTCGTTAAATTGAACCACATATTGACATTTGACCAATGTAAATATCGTGTATTTACAACTTTTATATGTAGTCAATTTGTACAGTAACTTCAGTGAAAAGCCTAAGATGATAAAACCATCGGTTAAAACAAAATCGTTTTACAGTGGTTGGGGTTAATCAATTACAAGAAATGTCGTTAAATTGAAACTCCTTGTTCGGATTCATAACCACATATTGACATTTGACCAATGTAAAAATCGTGTATTTACAACTTATTTATTCAGCCAATTTGTACAGTAACTTCGGTGAAAAGCTTAAGATGATAAAACCATCGGTTAAAACAAAATCGTTTTAAAGTGGTTGGAGTTATTCAAATACAAGACATTTGACCAATGTAAAAATCGTTTATTTACAAATTATATATTCAGCCAATTTGTACAGTAACTTCGGTGAAAAGCCTAAGATGATAAGACCATCGTTTAAAACAAAATCGTTTTACAGTGGTTGTGGGTAATCAAATTCAAGAAATGTCGTTAAATTGAAACTCCCTGTTCGGATTCATAGCCACATATTGACATTTGACCAATTTAAAAATCGTGTATTTACAACTTATATATTCAGTTAATTTGTAAAGTAACTTCGGTAAAAAGCCTAAGATGATAAGACCATCGTTTAAAACAAAATCGTTTTACAGTGGTTGTGGGTAATCAAATTCAAGAAATGTCGTTAAATTGAACCACATATTGACATTTGACCAATGTAAATATCGTGTATTTACAACTTATATATTTAGTAAATTTGTACAGTAACTTAAGTGAAAAGCCTAAAATGATAAAACCATCGTTTAAAACAAAATCGTTTTACAGTGGTTGGAGTTATTCAAATACAAGAAATGTAATTTAATTGAAACTTCTTGTTCGGATTCATAACCACATATTGACATTTGACCAATGTAAAAATCGAGTATTTACAACTTATATATTCAGCAAATTTGTACAGTAACTTCGGTGAAAAGCCTAAGATGATAAAACCATCGGGTAAAACAAAATCGTTTTACAGTGGTTGGGGGTAATCGAATACAAGAAATGTCGTTATATTCAAACTACTTGTTCGGATTCATAACCACATATGGACATTTGACCAATGAAAAATCGTGTATTTATAACTTATATATTCAGTCAATTTGTACAGTAACTTCGGAGAAAAGCCTAAGATGATAAAACCATCGGTTAAAACAAAATCGTTTTACAGTGGTTGTGGGTAATCAAATACAAGAAATGTCGTTAAATTGAAACTCCTTGTTCGGATTCATAACCACATATTGACATTTGACCAATGTAAAAATCGTGTATTTACAACTTATATATTCAGCTAATTTGTACAGTAACTCCGGTGAAAAGCCTAAGATGATAAAACCATCGGTTAAAACAATATCGTTTTAAAGTTTTTGGAGTTATTCAAATACAAGAAATGTCGTTAAATTGAAACTCCTTGTTTGGATTCATAACCACATATTGACATTTGACCAATGTAAAAATCGTGTATTTACAACTTATGTATATATTCAGCCAATTTGTACAGTAACTTCGGTGAAAAGCCTAAGATGATAAAACCATCGGTTAAAACAAAATCGTTTTACAGTGTTTGGAGTTATTCAAATACAACAAATGTCGTTAAATTGAAGCTCGTTGTTCGTATTCATAACCACATATTGGCATTTGACCAATGTAAAAATCGTGTATTTACGACTTATATATTCAGTCAATTCGTACAGTAACTTCTGTGAAAAACCTAAGATGATAAAACCATCGGTTAAAACAAAATCATTTTACAGTGGTTGGGGGTAATTAAATACAAGAAATGTCGTTTAATTGAACCACATATTGACATTAGACCAATGTAAAAATCGTGTATTTACAACTTATATATTCAGTCAATTTGTACAGTAACTTCTGTGAAAAGCCTAAGATGATAAAACCATCGGTTAAAACAAAATCGTTTTACAGTGGTTGGGGTTAATCAATTACAAGAAATGTCGTTAAATTGAAACTTCTTGTTCGGATTCATAACCACATATTGACATTTGACCAATGTAAAAATCGAGTATTTACAACTTATATATTCAGCAAATTTGTACAGTAACTTCGGTGAAAAGCCTAAGATGATAAAACCATCGGTTAAAACAATATCGTTTTAAAGTTTTTGGAGTTATTCAAATACAAGAAATGTAATTTAATTGAAACTTCTTGTTCGGATTCATAACCACATATTGACATTTGACCAATGTAAAAATCGAGTATTTACAACTTATATATTCAGCAAATTTGTACAGTAACTCCGGTGAAAAGCCTAAGATGATAAAACCATCGGTTAAAACAATATCGTTTTAAAGTTTTTGGAGTTATTCAAATACAAGAAATGTCGTTAAATTGAAACTCCTTGTTTGGATTCATAACCACATATTGACATTTGACCAATGTAAAAATCGTGTATTTAAAACTTATGTATATATTCAGCAAATTTGTACAGTAACTTCGGTGAAAAGCCTAAGATGATAAAACCATCGGTTAAAACAAGATCGTTTTACAGTGTTTGGAGTTATGCAAATACAACAAATGTCGTTAAATTGAAGCTCGTTGTTCGGATTCATAACCACATATTGGCATTTGACCAATGTAAAAATAGTGTATTTACGACTTATATATTCAGTCAATTCGTACAGTAACTTCTGTGAAAAACCTAAGATGATAAAACCATTGGTTAAAACAAAATCGTTTTACAGTGGTTGGGGGTAATTAAATACAAGAAATGTCGTTTAATTGAACCACATATTGACATTAGACCAATGTAAAAATCGTGTATTTACAACTTATATATTCAGTCAATTTGTACAGTAACTTCTGTGAAAAGCCTAATAAAACCATCGGTTAAAACAAAATCGTTTTACAGTGGTTGGGGGTAATCAAATACAAGAAATGTCGTTATATTCAAACTCCTTGTTCGGATTCATAACCACATATTGACATTTGACCAATGTAAAAATCGTGTATTTACAACATATATATTCAGTAAATTTGTACAGTAACTTCGGTGAAAAGCCTAAGATGATAAAACCATCGGTTAAAACAAAATCGTTTTAAAGTGGTTGGAGTTATTCAAATACAAGAAATGTTGTTTAATTGAAACTTCTTGTTCGGATTCATAACCACATATTGACATTTGACCAATGTAAAAATCGTGTATTTACAACTTCTATATTCAGTCAATTTGTACAGTAACTTTGGTGAAACGCCTAAGATAATAAAATCATCGGTTAAAACAAAATCGTTTTACAGTGGTTGGGGGTAATCAAATACAAGAAATGTCGTTAAATTGAAACTCCTTGTTCGGATTCATAACCACAAATTGACATTTGACCAATATAAAAATCGTGTATTTACGACTTCTATATTCAGTCAATTTGTGCAGTAACTTCAATAAATAGCCTAAGATGATAAAACCATCGGTTAAAACAAAATCGTTTTACAGTGGTTGGGGATAATTAAATACAATAAATGTCGTTTAATTGAACCACATATTGACATTAGACCAATGTAAAAATCGTGTATTTACAACTTATATATTCAGTCAATTTGTACAGTAACTTCTGTGAAAAGCCTAAGATGATAAGACCATCGGTTAAAACAAAATCGTTTTACAGTGGTTGGAGTTATTCAAATACAAGAAATGTAATTTAATTAAAACTTCTTGTTCGGATTCATAACCACATATTGACATTTGACCAATGTAAAAATCGAGTATTTACAACTTATATATTCAGCAAATTTGTACAGTAACTCCGGTGAAAAGCCTAAGATGATAAAACCATCGGTTAAAACAATATCGTTTTAAAGTTTTTGGAGTTATTCAAATACAAAAAATGTCGTTAAATTGAAACTCCTTGTTTGGATTCATAACCACATATTGACATTTGACCAATGTAAAAATCGTGTATTTACAACTTATGTATATATTCAGCCAATTTGTACAGTAACTTCGGTGAAAAGCCTAAGATGATAAAACCATCGGTTAAAACAAAATCGTTTTACAGTGTTTGGAGTTATTCAAATACAACAAATGTCGTTAAATTGAAGCTCGTTGTTCGTATTCATAACCACATATTGGCATTTGACCAATGTAAAAATCGTGTATTTACGACTTATATATTCAGTCAATTCGTACAGTAACTTCTGTGAAAAACCTAAGATGATAAAACCATCGGTTAAAACAAAATCGTTTTACAGTGGTTGGGGGTAATTAAATACAAGAAATGTCGTTTAATTGAACCACATATTGACTTTAGACCAATGTAAAAATCGTGTACTTACAACTTATATATTCAGTCAATTTGTACAGTAACTTCTGTGAAAAGCCTAAGATGATAAAACCATCGGTTAAAACAAAATCGTTTTACAGTGGTTGGGGGTAATCAAATACAAGAAATGTCGTTATATTCAAACTCCTTGTTCGGATTCATAACCACATATTGACATTTGACCAATGTAAAAATCGTGTATTTACAACATATATATTCAGTAAATTTGTACAGTAACTTCGGTGAAAAGCCTAAGATGATAAAACCATCGGTTAAAACAAAATCGTTTTACAGTGGTTGGGGTTAATCAATTACAAGAAATGTCGTTAAATTGAAACTCCTTGTTCGGATTCATAACCACATATTGACATTTGACCAATTTAAGAATCGTGTATTTACAACTTATATATTCAGCTAATTTGTGAAGTAACTTCGGTGAAAAGCCTAAGATGATAAGACTATCGTTTCAAACAAAATCATTTTACGGTTGTGGGTAATCAAATTCAAGAAATGTCGTTAAATTGAACCACATATTGACATTTGACCAATGTAAATATCGTGTATTTACAACTTATATATTTAGTTAATTTGTACAGTAACTTCTGTGAAAAGCCTAAGATGATAAAACCATCGGTTAAAACAAAATCGTTTTACAGTGGTTGGGGGTAATAAAATACAAGAAATGTCGTTATATTCAAACTCCTTGTTCGGATTCATAACCACATATTGACATTTGACCAATGTAAAAATCGTGTATTTACAACATATATATTCAGTAAATTTGTACAGTAACTTCGGTGAAAAGCCTAAGATGATAAAACCATCGGTTAAAACAAAATCGTTTTAAAGTGGTTGGAGTTATTCAAATACAAGAAATGTTGTTTAATTGAAACTTCTTGTTCGGATTCATAACCACATATTGACATTTGACCAATGTAAAAATCGTGTATTTACAACTTCTATATTCAGTCAATTTGTACAGTAACTTTGGTGAAACGCCTAAGATAATAAAATCATCGGTTAAAACAAAATCGTTTTACAGTGGTTGGGGGTAATCAAATACAAGAAATGTCGTTAAATTGAAACTCGTTGTTCGGATTCATAACCACAAATTGACATTTGACCAATATAAAAATCGTGTATTTACGACTTCTATATTCAGTCAATTTGTGCAGTAACTTCAATAAATAGCCTAAGATGATAAAACCATCGGTTAAAACAAAATCGTTTTAAAATGGTTGGAGTTATTCAAATACAAGAAATGTCGTTTAATTGATTCTACTTTTTCGGATTCATAACCACATATTGACATTTGACCAATGTAAAAATCGTGTATTTACAACTTTTATATTCAGTCAATATGTACAGAAACTTCGGTGAAAAGCCTAAGATGATAAAACCATCGGTTAAAACAAAATAGTTTTACAGTGGTTGGGGGTAATCAAATACAAGAAATGTCGTTTAATTGAACCACATATTGGCATTTGACCAATGTAAAAATCGTAAATTTACAACCTATTTATTCACTCAATATGTACAGTAACTTCGGTGAAAAGCCTATGATGATAAAACCATCGGTTAAAACAAAATCGTTTTACAGTGGTTGGGGGTAATCAAATATAAGAAATGTCGTTAAATTGAAACTCCTTGTTCGGATTCATAACCACATATTGACATTTGACCAATGTAAAAATCGTGTATTTACAACTTATATAATCAGCTAATTTGTACAGTAACTTCGGAAAAGCCTAACATGATAAAACCATCGGTTAAAACAAAATCGTGTTAAAGTGGTTGGAGTTATTCAAATACAAGAAATGTCGTTTAATTGAATCTACTTTTTCGGATTCATAACCACATATTGACATTTGACCAATGTAAAAATCGTGTATTTACAACTTATATATTCAGTCAATTTGTACAGTATCTTCGGTGAAAAGCCTAAGATGATAAAACCATCGGTTAAAACAAAATCGTTTTATAGTGGTTGGGGATAATCAAATACAAGAAATGTCGTTAAATTGAAGCTCGTTGTTCGGATTCATAACCACATATTGGCATTTGACCAATGTAAAAATCGTAAATTTACAACTTATTTATTCAGTCAATATGTACAGTAACTTCGGTGAAAAGCCTAAGATGATAAAACCATCGGTTAAAACAAAATCGTTTTACAGTGGTTGGGGGTAATCAAATATAAGAAATGTCGTTAAATTGAAACTCCTTGTTCGGATTCATAACCACATATTGACATTTGACCAATGTAAAAATCGTGTATTTACAACTTATATATTCAGCTAATTTGTACAGTAACTCCGGTGAAAAGCCTAAGATGATAAAACCATCGGTTAAAACAAAATAGTTTTACAGTGGTTGGGGTTAATCAAATACAAGAAATGTCGTTATATTCAAACTACTTGTTCGGATTCATAACCACATATGGACATTTGACCAATGAAAAATCGTGTATTTACAACTTATATATTCCGTCAATTTGTATAGTAACTTTGGTGAAAAGCCTAACATGATAAAACCATCGGTTAAAACAAAATCGTTTTACAGTGGTTGTGGGTAATCAAATTCAAGAAATGTCGTTAAATTGAAACTCCTTGTTCGGATTCATAACCACATGTAAAAATGACCAATGTAAAATTCATGTATTTACAACTTATTTATTCAGTCAATTTGTACAGTAACTTCGGTGAAAAGCCTAAGATGATAAAACTATCGGTTAAAACAAAATCTTTTTAAAGTGGTTGAAGTAATACAAATACAAGACATTTAACCAATGTAAAAATCGTGTATTGACGACTTATATATTCAGTCAATTTGTACAGTAACTTCGGTGAAAAGACTAAGATGATAAAACCATCGGTTAACACAAAATCGTTTTACAGTGGTTGGGCGTAAACAAATACAAGAAATGTCCTTAAATTGAAACTCCTTGTTCGGATTCATAACCACATATCGACATTTGACTAATGTAAAAATCGTGTATTTAAAACTTATGTATATATTTAGTCAATTTGTACAGTAACTTCGGTGAAAAGCCTAAGATGATAAAACCATCGGTTAAAACAAAATCGTTTTACAGTGGTTGGGGGTAATCAAATACAAGAAATGTCGTTTAATTGAACCACATATTGACATTTGACCAATGTAAATATCGTGTATTTACAACTTATATATTTAGTCAATTTGTACAGTAACTTCAGTGAAAAGCCTAACATGATACAACCATCGGTTAAAACAAAATCGTTTTACAGTGGTTGTGGGTAATCAAATTCAAGAAATGTCGTTAAATTGAAACTCCTTGTTCGGATTCATAACCACATGTAAAAATGACCACTGTAAAATTCATGTATTTACAACTTATTTATTCAGTCAATTTGTACAGTAACTTCGGTGAAAAGCCTAAGATGATAAAACTATCGGTTAAAACAAAATCTTTTTAAAGTGGTTGAAGTAATACAAATACAAGACATTTAACCAATGTAAAAATCGTGTATTGACGACTTATATATTCAGTCAATTTGTACATTAACTTCGGTGAAAAGATTAAGATGATAAAACCATCTGTTAACACAAAATCGTTTTACAGTGGTTGGAGTTATTCAAATACAAGAAATGTCATTTAATTGAAACTTCTTGTTCGGATTCATAACCACATATTGACATTTGACCAATGTAAAAATCGTGTATTTACAACTTCTATATTCAGTCAATTTGTACAGTAACTTCGGTGAAAAGCCTAGGATGATAATACTATCGGTTAAAACAAAATCGTTTTACAGTGGTTGGAGTTATTCAAATACAAGAAATGTCGTTGAACTGAAGCTCCTTGTTCGGATTCATAACCACATATTGACATTTGACCAATGTAAAAATCGTGTATTTACAACTTATATTTTCGGTCAATTTGTACAGCAAATTATAAATTCACAAGCTTCTGTGAAAAGCCTAAGATGATAAAACCATCGGTTAAAACAAAATCGTTTTACAGTGGTTGGGGGTAATCAAAAACAAGAAATGTCGTTAAATTGAAGCACCTTGTTCGGATTCATAACCACATATTGACATTTGACCAATGTAAAAATCGTGTACTTACAACTTATATATTTAGTCAATTTGTACAGTAACTTCAGTGAAAAGCCTAAGAAGATAAAACCATCGGTTAAAACAAAATCGTTTTACAGTGGTTGGGGTAATCGAATACAAGAATGCAGTTATATTCAAACTCCTTGTTCGGATTCATAACCACATATTGACATTTGACCAATGTAAAAATCGTGTATTTACAACTTATTTATTCAGTCAATTTCTACAGTAACTTCGGTGAAAAGCCTAAGATGATAAAACCATCGGTTGTAACAAAATCGTTTTACAGTGGTTGGGGTAATCAAATACAAGAAATGTCGTTAAATTGAAACTCCTTGTTCAGATTCATAACCACATATTGACATTTGACCAATGTAAAAATCGTGTATTTATTACTTATATATTCAGCTAATTTGTACAGTAACTTCGGTAAAAAGCCTAAGATGATGAAACCATCGGTTAAAACAAAATCGTTTTACAGTGGTTGGGGATAATCAAATACAAGAAATGTCGTTAAATTGAAGCTCCTTGTTCGGATTCATAACCACATATTGACATTTGACCAATGTAAAAATCGTGTATTTACAACTTATTTATTCAGTCAATTTCTACAGTAACTTCGGTGAAAAGCCTAAGATGATAATACTATCGGTTAAAACAAAATCTTTTTAAAGTGGTTGAAGTAATACAAATACAAGACATTTAACCAATGTAAAAATCGTGTATTGACGACTTATATATTCAGTCAATTTGTACAGTAACTTCGGTGAAAAGACTAAGATGATAAAACCATCGGTTAACACAAAATCGTTTTACAGTGGTTGGGCGTAATCAAATACAAGAAATGTCCTTAAATTGAAACTCCTTGTTCGGATTCATAACCACATATCGACATTTGACCAATGTAAAAATCGTGTATTTACAACTTATGTATATATTTAGTCAATTTGTACAGTAACTTCGGTGAAAAGACTAAGATGATAAAACCATCGGTTAAAACAAAATCGTTTTACAGTGGTTGGGGGTAATCAAACAAAAAGAAATGTCGTTAAATTGAATCTTCTTGTTCGGATTCATAACCACATATAGACATTTGACCAATGTAAAAATCGTGTATTTACAACTTATATATTCAGCTAATTTGTACAGTAACTCCGGTGAAAAGCCTAAGATGATAAAACCATCGGTTAAAACAAAATAGTTTTACAGTGGTTGGGGTTAATCAAATACAAGAAATGTCGTTATATTCAAACTACTTGTTCGGATTCATAACCACATATGGACATTTGACCAATGAAAAATCGTGTATTTATAACTTATATATTCAGTTAATTTGTACAGTAACTTCGGAGAAAAGCCTAAGATGATAAAACCATCGGTTAAAATTTGTGAAAAATCGTGTATTTACAACTTATATATTCCGTCAATTTGTATAGTAACTTTGGTGAAAAGCCTAACATGATAAAACCATCGGTTAAAACAAAATCGTTTTACAGTGGTTGTGGGTAATCAAATTCAAGAAATGTCGTTAAATTGAAACTCCTTGTTCGGATTCATAACCACATGTAAAAATGACCAATGTAAAATTCATGTATTTACAACTTATTTATTCAGTCAATTTGTACAGTAACTTCGGTGAAAAGCCTAAGATGATAAAACTATCGGTTAAAACAAAATCTTTTTAAAGTGGTTGAAGTAATACAAATACAAGACATTTAACCAATGTAAAAATCGTGTATTGACGACTTATATATTCAGTCAATTTGTACAGTAACTTCGGTGAAAAGACTAAGATGATAAAACCATCGGTTAACACAAAATCGTTTTACAGTGGTTGGGCGTAAACAAATACAAGAAATGTCCTTAAATTGAAACTCCTTGTTCGGATTCATAACCACATATCGACATTTGACTAATGTAAAAATCGTGTATTTACAACTTATGTATATATTTAGTCAATTTGTACAGTAACTTCGGTGAAAAGCCTAAGATGATAAAACCATCGGTTAAAACAAATCGTTTACAGTGGTTGGGGGTAATCAAATACAAGAAATGTCGTTTAATTGAACCACATATTGACATTTGACCAATGTAAATATCGTGTATTTACAACTTATATATTTAGTCAATTTGTACAGTAACTTCAGTGAAAAGCCTAACATGATACAACCATCGGTTAAAACAAAATCGTTTTACAGTGGTTGTGGGTAATCAAATTCAAGAAATGTCGTTAAATTGAAACTCCTTGTTCGGATTCATAACCACATGTAAAAATGACCACTGTAAAATTCATGTATTTACAACTTATTTATTCAGTCAATTTGTACAGTAACTTCGGTGAAAAGCCTAAGATGATAAAACTATCGGTTAAAACAAAATCTTTTTAAAGTGGTTGAAGTAATACAAATACAAGACATTTAACCAATGTAAAAATCGTGTATTGACGACTTATATATTCAGTCAATTTGTACAGTAACTTCGGTGAAAAGATTAAGATGATAAAACCATCTGTTAACACAAAATCGTTTTACAGTGGTTGGAGTTATTCAAATACAAGAAATGTCATTTAATTGAAACTTCTTGTTCGGATTCATAACCACATATTGACATTTGACCAATGTAAAAATCGTGTATTTACAACTTCTATATTCAGTCAATTTGTACAGTAACTTCGGTGAAAAGCCTAGGATGATAATACTATCGGTTAAAACAAAATCGTTTTACAGTGGTTGGAGTTATTCAAATACAAGAAATGTCGTTGAACTGAAGCTCCTTGTTCGGATTCATAACCACATATTGACATTTGACCAATGTAAAAATCGTGTATTTACAACTTATATTTTCAGTCAATTTGTACAGCAAATTATAAATTCACAAGCTTCTGTGAAAAGCCTAAGATGATAAAACCATCGGTTAAAACAAAATCGTTTTACAGTGGTTGGGGGTAATCAAAAACAAGAAATGTCGTTAAATTGAAGCTCCTTGTTCGGATTCATAACCACATATTGACATTTGACCAATGTAAAAATCGTGTACTTACAACTTATATATTTAGTCAATTTGTACAGTAACTTCAGTGAAAAGCCTAAGAAGATAAAACCATCGGTTAAAACAAAATCGTTTTACAGTGGTTGGGGGTAATCGAATACAAGAAATGCAGTTATATTCAAACTCCTTGTTCGGATTCATAACCACATATTGACATTTGACCAATGTAAAAATCGTGTATTTACAACTTATTTATTCAGTCAATTTCTACAGTAACTTCGGTGAAAAGCCTAAGATGATAAAACCATCGGTTGTAACAAAATCGTTTTACAGTGGTTGGGGTAATCAAATACAAGAAATGTCGTTAAATTGAAACTCCTTGTTCAGATTCATAACCACATATTGACATTTGACCAATGTAAAAATCGTGTATTTATTACTTATATATTCAGCTAATTTGTACAGTAACTTCGGTAAAAAGCCTAAGATGATGAAACCATCGGTTAAAACAAAATCGTTTTACAGTGGTTGGGGATAATCAAATACAAGAAATGTCGTTAAATTGAAGCTCCTTGTTCGGATTCATAACCACATATTGACATTTGACCAATGTAAAAATCGTGTATTTACAACTTATTTATTCAGTCAATTTCTACAGTAACTTCGGTGAAAAGCCTAAGATGATAATACTATCGGTTAAAACAAAATCTTTTTAAAGTGGTTGAAGTAATACAAATACAAGACATTTAACCAATGTAAAAATCGTGTATTGACGACTTATATATTCAGTCAATTTGTACAGTAACTTCGGTGAAAAGACTAAGATGATAAAACCATCGGTTAACACAAAATCGTTTTACAGTGGTTGGGCGTAATCAAATACAAGAAATGTCCTTAAATTGAAACTCCTTGTTCGGATTCATAACCACATATCGACATTTGACCAATGTAAAAATCGTGTATTTACAACTTATGTATATATTTAGTCAATTTGTACAGTAACTTCGGTGAAAAGACTAAGATGATAAAACCATCGGTTAAAACAAAATCGTTTTACAGTGGTTGGGGGTAATCAAATACAAGAAATGTCGTTAAATTGAATCTTCTTGTTCGGATTCATAACCACATATAGACATTTGACCAATGTAAAAATCGTGTATTTACAACTTATATATTCAGCTAATTTGTACAGTAACTCCGGTGAAAAGCCTAAGATGATAAAACCATCGGTTAAAACAAAATAGTTTTACAGTGGTTGGGGTTAATCAAATACAAGAAATGTCGTTATATTCAAACTACTTGTTCGGATTCATAACCACATATGGACATTTGACCAATGAAAAATCGTGTATTTATAACTTATATATTCAGTTAATTTGTACAGTAACTTCGGAGAAAAGCCTAAGATGATAAAACCATCGGTTAAAATTTGTGAAAAATCGTGTATTTACAACTTATATATTCCGTCAATTTGTATAGTAACTTTGGTGAAAAGCCTAACATGATAAAACCATCGGTTAAAACAAAATCGTTTTACAGTGGTTGTGGGTAATCAAATTCAAGAAATGTCGTTAAATTGAAACTCCTTGTTCGGATTCATAACCACATGTAAAAATGACCAATGTAAAATTCATGTATTTACAACTTATTTATTCAGTCAATTTGTACAGTAACTTCGGTGAAAAGCCTAAGATGATAAAACCATCGGTTAAAACAAAATCGTTTTACAGTGGTTGGGGGTAATCAAATACAAGAAATGTCGTTTAATTGAACCACATATTGACATTTGACCAATGTAAATATCGTGTATTTACAACTTATATATTTAGTCAATTTGTACAGTAACTTCAGTGAAAAGCCTAACATGATACAACCATCGGTTAAAACAAAATCGTTTTACAGTGGTTGTGGTAATCAAATTCAAGAAATGTCGTTAAATTGAAACTCCTTGTTCGGATTCATAACCACATGTAAAAATGACCACTGTAAAATTCATGTATTTACAACTTATTTATTCAGTCAATTTGTACAGTAACTTCGGTGAAAAGCCTAAGATGATAAAACTATCGGTTAAAACAAAATCTTTTTAAAGTGGTTGAAGTAATACAAATACAAGACATTTAACCAATGTAAAAATCGTGTATTGACGACTTATATATTCAGTCAATTTGTACAGTAACTTCGGTGAAAAGATTAAGATGATAAAACCATCTGTTAACACAAAATCGTTTTACAGTGGTTGGAGTTATTCAAATACAAGAAATGTCATTTAATTGAAACTTCTTGTTCGGATTCATAACCACATATTGACATTTGACCAATGTAAAAATCGTGTATTTACAACTTCTATATTCAGTCAATTGTACAGTAACTTCGGTGAAAAGCCTAGGATGATAATACTATCGGTTAAAACAAATCGTTTTACGTGGTTGGGTTATTCAAATACAAGAAATGTCGTTGAACTGAAGCTCCTTGTTCGGATTCATAACCACATATTGACATTTGACCAATGTAAAAATCGTGTATTTACAACTTATATTTTCAGTCAATTGTACAGCAAATTATAAATTCACAAGCTTCTGTGAAAAGCCTAAGATGATAAAACCATCGGTTAAAACAAAATCGTTTTACAGTGGTTGGGGTATCAAAACAAGAAATGTCGTTAATTGAAGTCCTTGTTCGGATTCATAACCACATATTGACATTTGACCAATGTAAAAATCGTGTACTTATCAACTATATATTTAGTCAATTTGTACAGTAACTTCAGTGAAAAGCCTAAGAAGATAAAACCATCGGTTAAAACAAATCGTTTTACAGTGGTTGGGGGTAATCGAATCAAGAAATGCAGTTATATTCAAACTCTTGTTCGGATTCATAACCACATATTGACATTTGACCAATGTAAAAATCGTGTATTTACAACTTATTTATTCAGTCAATTTCATACAGTAACTTCGGTGAAAAGCTAAGATGATAAAACCATCGTTGTAACAAAATCGTTTTAACAGTGGTTGGGGTAATCAATACAAGAAATGTCGTTAATTGAAACTCCTTGTTCAATTCATAACACATATTGACATTTGACCAATGTAAAAATCGTGTATTTATTACTTATATATTCAGCTAATTTGTACAGTAACTTCGGTAAAAAGCCTAAGATGATGAAACCATCGGTTAAAAACAAATCGTTTTACAGTGGTTGGGGATAATCAAATACAAGAAATGTCGTTAAATTGAACTTCCTTGTTCGGATTCATAACCACATATTGACATTTGACCAATGTAAAAATCGTGGGATACATAATACAAGAAATGTCGTTAAATTGAAGCTCCTTGTTCGGATTCATAACC
>NW_022611430.1:0-19167 GCF_004382195.2 Drosophila sechellia
GGGACGCCAAGTGAGCCTGCGGTCCAGGGTAAGTCCAGGTACTTGGGTGCGGGTGCGTTGGGAATGATGACTCCGTTTAGCGTGACCGGTGGGCAGTCTCCTCTCCTTAGTGCAAATGTTGTTTGGGTAGATTTTTCCGCGTTCACTACGATGTTCCACCTGCTGAGCCAGGGATGTAGCGCGTCCATTTGCCTTTGGATTGTTTCGGAGGCTTCTCGTGGGTCGGATGAGGAGGCGAGGAAAGCCGTGTCATCTGCATAAGTCGCTATAGTTAGGTTCCTGGAGGGGATTATGGGAAGGTCTGCGGTGTAAAGGGTGTACAGTATTGGTGAGCAAGCGCACGCGAGACTGCTGCGATCAGTCTGGAACGGCTTGGATGACTTATTGCACTTCCGCATCTGACTTGGAATGCTCTTCCCAGTGTAGGATTTGAGGAGGGTAAAATGGGGGCTTGGGAGGTAGGTTTGAGTTTGAGATGAGGAGTACGATGCCAAATCTGTCGAATGCCTGCTTCACGTCGAGCATTACAGCGCAGCAGTATTTCTTTTGCTCGAATGCCTCGAGGATCCGTTCGACTAGCCGGTGGCATTGCTCTGGTGTTCCGTGGGAGCGCCTGAAGCCAAACTGGTGATCGGGGATCAAACCAGCCTCATCCAGTACTGGCAATACTCTGCGCAAAAATACTCTTTCGAGTATTTTGGAGAGGATTGCCAGCAAACTAATCGGACGATAGGAGGCGAGATTGGCTTCAGGCTTACCAGGCTTGAGGAGGACAATAACCTCTGCTCTTTTCCACTCTTCCGGGAAGTACCCTAGCCGGAAGCAGCTGTTGTAAATGCTGGCCAGCATTTGTGTGCAGCGGGATGGGAGCATTTTTAGGGCCGCCGCATCTATACGATCCAGGCCTGGAGATTTGTTGTTCTTCAGTAGAGCAATCTCCTGCGCAACTTCCTCAGGGTCGACTGGTTCCAACGGGGGACCGGGAGAGCTTGGGCTATTGAGAAACCGGGCTGTTTCAGCATGTTCTTCGGCAGTGCAGCAGTCGAACGGAGAGAAGGCGTTGTAAAGGTGTTCGGCGAAAGCTTCTGCTCTTTCAGCATCCGAAAGGCACCAGGATCCATCTGCTTTGCGCACTGCGGAAACCTTTTTGGCTGGTCGTTTAATGTGGCGGGTGACGTTCCACAGATTGTGGTCTGGGTCCCCGGGAGAGAGTTCCTCGAGGAATCTGAGGAAGGAGTCCGGCGTAGGCTGGAGATCTTGTCCTTCAACTCCTTTGTGGCGTGATTGAGCGCTGTTTTGTCTCTTGGATTGCGCGTCAAGAACCAAACTCTCCTGAGACGCCTCTTCTCAGTCACGAGTGCCGCAATTTCCGGGGACCAGAGGTGGAGGTCCCTGCTAGGTGTTCTCGCAGTCTTTGGTGGCGGTGGGCTTGCGAATTCCGCAGCGTTTTGCGCGATCCCCACCAAGAATGTTTGGCGTTATATCTCCAGCTGCTATG
Source organism: Drosophila sechellia (assembly GCF_004382195.2). Taxonomy (NCBI): domain Eukaryota; kingdom Metazoa; phylum Arthropoda; class Insecta; order Diptera; family Drosophilidae; genus Drosophila; species Drosophila sechellia. Next base: position 1,499 of record NW_022611430.1, read on the forward strand.
AAGCGGGGCCCAAAATGCTCGAAGAACTCACTGAGGTGAGATGCTGTTATGCGGTATCTGGGGGGAAAGTAGACCGCTCCAATGTCTAAATCTCCTTGCGGGCTGACAATCCTGATGACAGGACATTGTGCCCAGTCTTGCTGAAACGCGGGCAGCTCTAGGTATTGAATACCGCTCCTGATGAGGATGGCTGCTCCACCGCGTGCTCTGCCAGAAGGATGGTCTGCATGGATGAGGTCATATCCGCTGATATTAAAGTGGGATCTGGGGGAGAAGTGGGTTTCGGCTACGAGTAGGATATCGATCTGGTGGGTCTTCAGATGGTGCTCGACTATGGCCTTGCTGTTCTGCAGGCCGTTCGCATTCCAGACGACTAGGTGGAGCTTTTAGTTGCATGACTTGCTGTTGAGAATGGTGGCCACCAGCTGTGTCATCTGGGTGAACATGCGCTCCATCATCCTTTCCATCATTCCTTCCATGCGAGCGAACATCGCTTCTATCTGACCGGAGTGTGGGGTTTTCTGTTTGGGTTTGGACTGGGGTTGTGGGATTCTGCGGTGCTGCGTGCACTCCGTTGAGGGCGTCTCGGTAGCTCCTGCCAGAGGTGACGTTTGGTGATGCCACGGGCGGCGCCTTGTTAGCATTAGCGACGGGCCTTGTTTTCGGAGCAGCGAGTGCTTTGGCCCTTTTGTATGCAGGGCATCCCTTGAAAGACGCAGGATGGTCCGCCTGGCAGTGGAAGCAGCACGCTTTGTCGTCTCCCTCTTCTCACATGCCCTCGATTCGTGAGGGCCTCCACACTTACACATCGGTATTCCAGGAAGCAGTAACGCTGTGTATGACCGGAATCCTTGGCACCTGAAGCATTGAGGCACGTCGTTGAACTTCTGCGGCGGTTCAATGGTTACTACCGACCTGCAGATCCGCTTGACTTGGTAGACGTCTTTGTTGTTGGCTGGAAGGCTCCAGGTTGGCGAAGAATATTCCCAGCGGTTCTTTAGTTCTTCTGCCAATGGGATTGTGCAGATCTCTAACAGCGTGCCCTTGTCTGCGAAGGTCTTCAATGATTTCCTCACGATCGGTGGAGTGGTGGAGTCCTTTGATGACAACCTTGTATGCACGTTCATCTTCGGCTGGAAAGTCCGATGCCTCTTGTTTTGGGCCACAAGTTGGAGACGCAGAGCTGTATAGGACTCTTTGTCCGGCATCATGACACGTACGTTGTTGCCATTCACGGTCTTGTAGGTAAAATTGTTCTTCGGGCCTACAAGAGTCGTGATCATCTTGACGAGTGCCGAGATGTTGGTCACATCGGGGATAAAAATCGGAGGTGGCTTGATGGTCTTCGGGGTGGGCTTTGGTTTCTCGGGGTCTTGGGCTTGGAATCGTCTTTAGGTCCGGGTTCGTCATCAGAGCTCTCTTGGTCGTACTCGTCTTCTTCGGTCGAGAGTAAAGCGAAGGCGTTGTTGGCGAGCTTCTTGCGCAGAGCTGCGCTAGTGCTTGGCTTATCTTCCAGCTCTCTCCCTGTGCTTCTTTGCCGGTTTCGCTTTATCTCGCCCGGCTCTGTATGCGAGGTGCTTCCCTCGCTGCTGGAGCTGCTCTTGCGTGTTCTCAGAGCCTTTTTGCGTGGTGTTGTTCCAAGCTTGTGGGTGCGCGGGGGGGCCTGCCAGTCCATCTTCTCCAAAGTTGATAAGGAGTGAGGAGGGGGGGGGGGGGGGGGGGAAGCTGGGCACCGTAAGCCGGTGAGCCAGGCAGCACGTGGCTGCTGCTTTGCAATTATACCGCTGCTTCGAGCACTGGGTTTTTTGCGCTGATAACACGCACACTCGGGTGTGCGATGGTGTTAGTGCGAACTACCGTTAGGTACGTTGGCTGGGCCAATCAAAACGCGCGACAAGATCACGCGACGCGAAGTGGCTGGGCACAAGTAACGGGACTTACAACTGTGAACAATTTGCTAACAATTTGCTAACAATTTGCTGTCGATCCGCAGGCACGTCTGCACTCGTCGAGTGTTCGATCGCGACTGTGGTAATATCATATGAATAATAGTTTTGAACAATATGAGAGGTGCAACCACTGCCTACCTATAGTAGTTTTTGAACCCTCTGTCGTACTTCAGGTAATTACACTACTATACCTTTCACCAAAATGGGTTTCTCTATAATATAAGAGATATGGGAATATTTCAGCATTTTCCTTATACATATAATAATATATCATTTTCATTTGTTTATTATTTAATTTACTCATATATTGTCAAAATCATATGAATTAATACGTTTTGAACAATATGAGAGGTGGCAACCACGGCCTACCTATAGTAGTTTTTGAACCCTCTGTCGTACTTCAGGTAACTTACACTATTATACCCTTTCACAAAATGGGGTTTCTCTATAATATAAGAGAATATGGGAATATTTCAGCATTTTCCCTTATACATATAATAATTATTCATTTCATGTGTTTATTATTTAATTTACTCATAATATTGCAAAATCATATGAATTAATACGTTTTGAACAATATGAGAGGTTGGCAACCACTGCCTACCTATAATAGTTTTTGAACCCTCTGTCGTACTTAAGGTAACTTACACTACTATACGCTTTCACAAAATGGGGTTTCTCTATAATAGTAAGAGAATATGGGAATATTTCAACATTTTCCCTTATACATATAATAAATACTCATTTTCATGTGTTCATTATTTAATTTACTCATGTTATTGCCAAAATCATATGAATTAATACGTTTTGAACAATATGAGAGGTCGGCAACCACTGCCTACCTATAGTAGTTTTTGAACCCTCTGTCGTACTTCAGGTAACTTACACTATTATACCCTTTCACTAAAAGGGTTTTCTCTATAATACTAAGAGAATATGGGAATATTTCAGCAATTTTCCCTTATACATATAATAATATTCATTTTCATGTGTTTATTATTTAATTTACTCATAATATTGCCAAAATCATATGAATTAATACGTTTTGAACAATATGAGAGGTGGCAACCACTGCCTACCTATAGTAGTTTTTGAACCCTCTGTCGTACTTAAGGTAACTTACACTACTATACCCTTTCACAAAATGGGGTTTCTCTATAATAGTAAGAGAATATGGGAATATTTCAACATTTTCCCTTATACATATAATAATACTCATTTTCATGTGTTCATTATTTAATTTACTCATGTTATTGCCAAAATCATATGAATTAATACGTTTTGAACAATATGAGAGGTCGGCAACCACTGCCTACCTATAGTAGTTTTTGAACCCTCTGTCGTACTTCAGGTAACTTACACTATTATACCCTTTCACTAAAAGGGTTTTCTCTATAATACTAAGAGAATATGGGAATATTTCAGCAATTTTCCCTTATACATATAATAATATTCATTTTCATGTGTTTATTATTTAATTTACTCATAATATTGCCAAAATCATATGAATTAATACGTTTTGAACAATATGAGAGGTCGGCAACCACTGCCTACCTATAGTAGTTTTTGAACCCTCTGTCGTACTTAAGGTAACTTACACTACTATACCCTTTCACCAAAATGGGGTTTCTCTATAATAGTAAGAGAATATGGGAATATTTCAACATTTTCCCTTATACATATAATAAATATTCATTTTCATGTGTTTATTATTTAATTTACTCATGTTATTGCCAAAATCATATGAATTAATACGTTTTGAACAATATGAGAGGTCGGCAACCACTGCCTACCTATAGTAGTTTTTGAACCCTCTGTCGTACTTCAGGTAACTTACACTACTATACCCTTTCACCAAAATGGGGTTTCTCTATAATACTAAGAGAGTATGGGAATATTTCAGCATTTTTCCCTTATACATATAATATATTATCATTTTCATATGTTTATTATTTATTTTAACATTTTAATTTAATATTTCAACATTTTTCCCTTATACATATAATAAATACTTATTTTCATGTGTTTATTATTTAATTTACTCATATTATTGCCAAAATCATATGAATTAATACGTTTTGAACAATATGAGAGGTCGGCAACCACTGCCTACCTATAGTAGTTTTTGAACCCTCTGTCGTACTTCAGGTAACTTACACTATTATACCCTTTCACTAAAACGGCTTTTCTCTATAATACTAAGAGAATATGGGAATATTTCAACATTTTCCCTTATACATATAATAATATTCATTTTCATGTGTTTATTATTTAATTTACTCATAATATTGCCAAAATCATATGAATTAATACGTTTTGAACAATATGAGAGGTCGGCAACCACTGCCTACCTATAGTAGTTTTTGAACCCTCTGTCGTACTTCAGGTAACTTACACTACTATACCCTTTCATCAAAATGGGGTTTCTCTATAATAGTAAGAGAATATGGGAATATTTCAACATTTTCCCTTATACATATAATAATACTCATTTTCATGTGTTCATTATTTAATTTACTCATATTATTGCCAAAATCATATGAATTAATACGTTTTGAACAATATGAGAGGTCGGCAACCACTGCCTACCTATAGTAGTTTTTGAACCCTCTGTCGTACTTCAGGTAACTTACACTACTATACCCTTTCACAAAATGGGTTTCTCTATAATACTAAGAGAATATGGGAATATTTCAGCATTTTCCCTTATACATATAATAATATTCATTTTCATGTGTTTATTATTTAATTTACTCATATATTGCCAAAATCATATGAATTAATACGTTTTGAACAATATGAGAGGTCGGCAACCACTGCCTACCTATAGTAGTTTTTGAACCCTCTGTCGTACTTCAGGTAACTTACACTACTATACCCTTTCACCAAAATGGGGTTTCTCTATAATACTAAGAGAATATGGGAATATTTCAACATTTTCCCTTATACATATAATAATATTCATTTTCATGTGTTTATTATTTAATTTACTCATATTATTGCCAAAATCATATGAATTAATACGTTTTGAACAATATGAGAGGTCGGCAACCACTGCCTACCTATAGTAGTTTTTGAACCCTCTGTCGTACTTCAGGTAACTTACACTACTATACCCTTTCACTAAAACGGCTTTTCTCTATAATACTAAGAGAATATGGGAATATTTCAGCAATTTTCCCTTATACATATAATAATTATTCATTTTCATGTGTTTATTATTTAATTTACTCATAATATTGCCAAAATCATATGAATTAATACGTTTTGAACAATATGAGAGGTTGGCAACCACTGCCTACCTATAGTAGTTTTTGAACCCTCTGTCGTACTTCAGGTAACTTACACTACTATACCCTTTCATCAAAATGGGGTTTCTCTATAATAGTAAGAGAATATGGGAATATTTCAACATTTTCCCTTATACATATAATAAATACTCATTTTCATGTGTTCATTATTTAATTTACTCATGTTATTGCCAAAATCATATGAATTAATACGTTTTGAACAATATGAGAGGTCGGCAACCACTGCCTACCTATAGTAGTTTTTGAACCCTCTGTCGTACTTCAGGTAACTTACACTACTATACCCTTTCACCAAAATGGGGTTTCTCTATAATACTAAGAGAATATGGGAATATTTCAGCAATTTTCCCTTATACATATAATAATTATTCATTTTCATGTGTTTATTATTTAATTTACTCATATATTGCCAAAATCATATGAATTAATACGTTTTGAACAATATGAGAGGTCGGCAACCACTGCCTACCTATAGTAGTTTTTGAACCCTCTGTCGTACTTCAGGTAACTTACACTACTATACCCTTTCACAAAATGGGGTTTCTCTATAATATAAGAGAATATGGGAATATTTCAGCATTTTCCCTTATACATATAATAATATTCATTTTCATGTGTTTATTATTTAATTTACTCATATTATTGCCAAAATCATATGAATTAATACGTTTTGAACAATATGAGAGGTCGGCAACCACTGCCTACCTATAGTAGTTTTTGAACCCTCTGTCGTACTTCAGGTAACTTACACTATTATACCCTTTCACTAAAACGGGTTTCTCTATAATACTAAGAGAATATGGGAATATTTCAGCAATTTTCCCTTATACATATAATAATATTCATTTTCATGTGTTTATTATTTAATTTACTCATATTATTGCCAAAATCATATGAATTAATACGTTTTGAACAATATGAGAGGTGGCAACCACTGCCTACCTATAGTAGTTTTTGAACCCTCTGTCGTACTTCAGGTAACTTACACTACTATACCCTTTCACAAAATGGGTTTCTCTATAATAGTAAGAGAATATGGGAATATTTCAGCATTTTCCCTTATACATATAATAATATTCATTTTCATGTGTTTATTATTTAATTTACTCATATTATTGCCAAAATCATATGAATTAATACGTTTTGAACAATATGAGAGGTCGGCAACCACTGCCTACCTATAGTAGTTTTTGAACCCTCTGTCGTACTTCAGGTAACTTACACTACTATACCCTTTCACTAAAACGGCTTTTCTCTATAATACTAAGAGAATATGGGAATATTTCAGCAATTTTCCCTTATACATATAATAATATTCATTTTCATGTGTTTATTATTTAATTTACTCATAATATTGCCAAAATCATATGAATTAATACGTTTTGAACAATATGAGAGGTCGGCAACCACTGCCTACCTATAGTAGTTTTTGAACCCTCTGTCGTACTTCAGGTAACTTACACTACTATACCCTTTCACCAAAATGGGGTTTCTCTATAATACTAAGAGGATATGGGAATATTTCAGCATTTTCCCTTATACATATAATAATATATTCATTTTCATGTGTTTATTATTTAATTTACTCATATTATTGCCAAAATCATATGAATTAATACGTTTTGAACAATATGAGAGGTCGGCAACCACTGCCTACCTATAGTAGTTTTTGAACCCTCTGTCGTACTTCAGGTAACTTACACTATTATACCCTTTCACTAAAACGGCTTTTCTCTATAATACTAAGAGAATATGGGAATATTTCAGCATTTTCCCTTATACATATAATAATATTCATTTTCATGTGTTTATTATTTAATTTACTCATAATATTGCCAAAATCATATGAATTAATACGTTTTGAACAATATGAGAGGTGGCAACCACTGCCTACCTATAGTAGTTTTTGAACCCTCTGTCGTACTTAGGTAACTTACACTACTATACCCTTTCATCAAAATGGGGTTTCTCTATAATAGTAAGAGAATATGGGAATATTTCAACATTTTCCCTTATACATATAATAAATACTCATTTTCATGTGTTATTATTTAATTTACTCATGTTATTGCCAAAATCATATGAATTAATACGTTTTGAACAATATGAGAGGTCGGCAACCACGCCTACCTATAGTAGTTTTTGAACCCTCTGTCGTACTTCAGGTAACTTACACTATTATACCCTTTCACTAAAACGGCTTTTCTCTATAATACTAAGAGAATATGGGAATATTTCAGCAATTTTCCCTTATACATATAATAATTATTCATTTTCATGTGTTTATTATTTAATTTACTCATATTATTGCCAAAATCATATGAATTAATACGTTTTGAACAATATGAGAGGTCGGCAACCACTGCCTACCTATAGTAGTTTTTGAACCCTCTGTCGTACTTCAGGTAACTTACACTATTATACCCTTTCACTAAAACGGCTTTCTCTATAATACTAAGAGAATATGGGAATATTTCAGCAATTTTCCCTTATACATATAATAATTATTCATTTTCATGTGTTTATTATTTAATTTACTCATATATTGCCAAAATCATATGAATTAATACGTTTTGAACAATATGAGAGGTCGGCAACCACTGCCTACCTATAGTAGTTTTTGAACCCTCTGTCGTACTTCAGGTAACTTACACTATTATACCTTTCACTAAAACGGCTTTTCTCTATAATACTAAGAGAATATGGGAATATTTCAGCAATTTTCCCTTATACATATAATAATATTCATTTTCATGTGTTATTATTTAATTTACTCATATTATTGCCAAAATCATATGAATTAATACGTTTTGAACAATATGAGAGGTCGGCAACCACGGCCTACCTATAGTAGTTTTTGAACCCTCTGTCGTACTTAGTACTTACACTATTATACCCTTTCACTAAAACGGGGTTTCTCTATAATACTAAGAGAATATGGGAATATTTCAGCAATTTTCCCTTATACATATAATAAATACTCATTTTCATGTGTTCATTATTTAATTTACTCATGTTATTGCCAAAATCATATGAATTAATACGTTTTAAACAATATGAGAGGTCGGCAACCACTGCTACCTATAGTAGTTTTTGAACCCTCTGTCGTACTTCAGGTAACTTACACTACTATACCCTTTCACCAAAATGGGGTTTCTCTATAATACTAAGAGAGTATGGGAATATTTCAGCATTTTTCCCTTATACATATAATATATTATCATTTTCATATGTTTATTATTTATTTTAACATTTTAATTAAATATTTCAACATTTTTTCCCTTATACATATAATAAATACTTATTTTCATGTGTTTATTATTTAATTTACTCATATTATTGCCAAAATCATATGAATTAATACGTTTTGAACAATATGAGAGGTCGGCAACCACTGCCTACCTATAGTAGTTTTTGAACCCTCTGTCGTACTTCAGGTAACTTACACTATTATACCCTTTCACTAAAACGGCTTTTCTCTATAATACTAAGAGAATATGGGAATATTTCAGCAATTTTCCCTTATACATATAATAATTATTCATTTTCATGTGTTTATTATTTAATTTACTCATAATATTGCCAAAATCATATGAATTAATACGTTTTGAACAATATGAGAGGTTGGCAACCACTGTCTACCTATATAGTTTTTGAACCCTCTGTCGTACTTCAGGTAACTTACACTACTATACCCTTTCACCAAAATGGGGTTTCTCTATAATATAAGAGAGTATGGGAATATTTCAGCATTTTTCCCTTATACATATAATATATTATCATTTTCATATGTTTATTATTTATTTTAACATTTTAATTTAATATTTCAACATTTTTTCCCTTATACATATAATAAATACTTATTTTCACGTGTTCATTACTTAATTTACTCATGTTATTGCCAAAATCATATGAATTAATACGTTTTGAACAATATGAGAGGTCGGCAACCACTGCCTACCTATAGTAGTTTTTGAACCCTCTGTCGTACTTCAGGTAACTTACACTACTATAGCCTTTTACCAAAATGGGGTTTCTCTATAATACTAAGAGGATATGGGAATATTTCAGCATTTTTCCCTTATACATATAATACATATTAATTTTCATGTGTTTATTATTTAATTTACTCATAATATTGCCAAAATCATATGAATTAATAAGTGTTGAACAATATGGGAGGTTGGCAACCACTGCCTACCTATAGTAGTTTTTGAACCCTCTGTCGTACTTAAGGTAACTTACACTACTATACCCTTTCACCAAAATGGGGTTTCTCTATAATAGTAAGAGAATATGGGAATATTTCAGCAATTTTCCCTTATACATATAATAATTATTCATTTTCATGTGTTTATTATTTAATTTACTCATAATATTGCCAAAATCATATGAATTAATAAGTTTTGAACAATATGAGAGGTGGCAACCACTGCCTACCTATAGTAGTTTTTGAACCCTCTGTCGTACTTAAGGTAACTTACACTACTATACCCTTTCACCAAAATGGGGTTTCTCTATAATAGTAAGAGAATATGGGAATATTTCAACATTTTCCCTTATACATATAATAATTATTCATTTTCATGTGTTTATTATTTAATTTACTCATAATATTGCCAAAATCATATGAATTAATACGTTTTGAACAATATGAGAGGTTGGCAACCACTGCCTACCTATAGTAGTTTTTGAACCCTCTGTCGTACTTCAGGTAACTTACACTACTATACCCTTTCACCAAAATGGGGTTTCTCTATAATAGTAAGAGAATATGGGAATATTTCAACATTTTCCCTTATACATATAATAATATTCATTTTCATGTGTTTATTATTTAATTTACTCATATTATTGCCAAAATCATATGAATTAATACGTTTTGAACAATATGAGAGGTCGGCAACCACGGCCTACCTATAGTAGTTTTTGAACCCTCTGTCGTACTTCAGGTAACTTACACTATTATACCCTTTCACCAAAATGGGTTTCTCTATAATAGTAAGAGAATATGGGAATATTTCAACATTTTCCCTTATACATATAATACATATTCATTTTCATGTGTTTATTATTTAATTTACTCATATTATTGCCAAAATCATATGAATTAATACGTTTTGAACAATATGAGAGGTCGGCAACCACTGCCTACCTATAGTAGTTTTTGAACCCTCTGTCGTACTTCAGGTAACTTACACTACTATACCCTTTCACCAAAATGGGTTTCTCTATAATACTAAGAGAATATGGGAATATTTCAGCATTTTCCCTTATACATATAATAATTATTCATTTTCATGTGTTTATTATTTAATTTACTCATATTATTGCCAAAATCATATGAATTAATACGTTTTGAACAATATGAGAGGTCGGCAACCACTGCCTACCTATAGTAGTTTTTGAACCCTCTGTCGTACTTCAGGTAACTTACACTACTATACCCTTTCACTAAAACGGCTTTCTCTATAATACTAAGAGAATATGGGAATATTTCAGCAATTTTCCCTTATACATATAATAATATTCATTTTCATGTGTTTATTATTTAATTTACTCATATTATTGCCAAAATCATATGAATTAATACGTTTTGAACAATATGAGAGGTCGGCAACCACTGCCTACCTATAGTAGTTTTTGAACCCTCTGTCGTACTTCAGGTAACTTACACTACTATACCCTTTCACAAAATGGGTTTCTCTATAATACTAAGAGAATATGGGAATATTTCAGCAATTTTCCCTTATACATATAATAATTATTCATTTTCATGTGTTTATTATTTAATTTACTCATATATTGCCAAAATCATATGAATTAATACGTTTTGAACAATATGAGAGGTGGCAACCACTGCCTACCTATAGTAGTTTTTGAACCCTCTGTCGTACTTCAGGTAACTTACACTATTATACCCTTTCACCAAAATGGGGTTTCTCTATAATAGTAAGAGAATATGGGAATATTTCAACATTTTCCCTTATACATATAATAAATATTCATTTTCATGTGTTTATTATTTAATTTACTCATATTATTGCCAAAATCATATGAATTAATACGTTTTGAACAATATGAGAGGTCGGCAACCACTGCCTACCTATAGTAGTTTTTGAACCCTCTGTCGTACTTCAGGTAACTTACACTACTATACCCTTTCACCAAAATGGGGTTTCTCTATAATACTAAGAGAATATGGGAATATTTCAGCAATTTTCCCTTATACATATAATAATTATTCATTTTCATGTGTTTATTATTTAATTTACTCATATTATTGCCAAAATCATATGAATTAATACGTTTTGAACAATATGAGAGGTCGGCAACCACTGCCTACCTATAGTAGTTTTTGAACCCTCTGTCGTACTTAAGGTAACTTACACTACTATACCCTTTCACCAAAATGGGTTTCTCTATAATATAAGAGAATATGGGAATATTTCAGCATTTTCCCTTATACATATAATAATATTCATTTTCATGTGTTTATTATTTAATTTACTCATATTATTGCCAAAATCATATGAATTAATACGTTTTGAACAATATGAGAGGTCGGCAACCACTGCCTACCTATAGTAGTTTTTGAACCCTCTGTCGTACTTCAGGTAACTTACACTACTATACCCTTTCACCAAAATGGGGTTTCTCTATAATACTAAGAGAATATGGGAATATTTCAGCATTTTCCCTTATACATATAATAATTATTCATTTTCATGTGTTTATTATTTAATTTACTCATAATATTGCCAAAATCATATGAATTAATACGTTTTGAACAATATGAGAGGTGGCAACCACTGCCTACCTATAGTAGTTTTTGAACCCTCTGTCGTACTTCAGGTAACTTACACTACTATACCCTTTCACCAAAATGGGGTTTCTCTATAATAGTAAGAGAATATGGGAATATTTCAACATTTTCCCTTATACATATAATAATATTCATTTTCATGTGTTTATTATTTAATTTACTCATTTATTGCCAAAATCATATGAATTAATACGTTTTGAACAATATGAGAGGTCGGCAACCACTGCCTACCTATAGTAGTTTTTGAACCCTCTGTCGTACTTCAGGTAACTTACACTACTATACCCTTTCACCAAAATGGGGTTTCTCTATAATACTAAGAGAATATGGGAATATTTCAGCATTTTCCCTTATACATATAATAATATTCATTTTCATGTGTTTATTATTTAATTTACTCATAATATTGCCAAAATCATATGAATTAATACGTTTTGAACAATATGAGAGGTGGCAACCACTGCCTACCTATAGTAGTTTTTGAACCCTCTGTCGTACTTCAGGTAACTTACACTACTATACCCTTTCACCAAAATGGGTTTCTCTATAATACTAAGAGAATATGGGAATATTTCAGCATTTTCCCTTATACATATAATAATTATTCATTTTCATGTGTTTATTATTTAATTTACTCATATTATTGCCAAAATCATATGAATTAATACGTTTTGAACAATATGAGAGGTCGGCAACCACTGCCTACCTATAGTAGTTTTTGAACCCTCTGTCGTACTTCAGGTAACTTACACTACTATACCCTTTCACCAAAATGGGTTTCTCTATAATACTAAGAGAATATGGGAATATTTCAGCATTTTCCCTTATACATATAATAATTATTCATTTTCATGTGTTTATTATTTAATTTACTCATATTATTGCCAAAATCATATGAATTAATACGTTTTGAACAATATGAGAGGTCGGCAACCACTGCCTACCTATAGTAGTTTTTGAACCCTCTGTCGTACTTAGGTAACTTACACTACTATACCCTTTCACCAAAATGGGTTTCTCTATAATAGTAAGAGAATATGGGAATATTTCAACATTTTCCCTTATACATATAATAAATATTCATTTTCATGTGTTTATTATTTAATTTACTCATATTATTGCCAAAATCATATGAATTAATACGTTTTGAACAATATGAGAGGTCGGCAACCACTGCCTACCTATAGTAGTTTTTGAACCCTCTGTCGTACTTCAGGTAACTTACACTACTATACCCTTTCACCAAAATGGGTTTCTCTATAATACTAAGAGAATATGGGAATATTTCAACATTTTCCCTTATACATATAATAAATATTCATTTTCATGTGTTATTATTTAATTTACTCATATTATTGCCAAAATCATATGAATTAATACGTTTTGAACAATATGAGAGGTCGGCAACCACTGCCTACCTATAGTAGTTTTTGAACCCTCTGTCGTACTTCAGGTAACTTACACTATTATACCCTTTCACTAAAACGGCTTTCTCTATAATACTAAGAGAATATGGGAATATTTCAGCAATTTTCCCTTATACATATAATAATATTCATTTTCATGTGTTATTATTTAATTTACTCATATTATTGCCAAAATCATATGAATTAATACGTTTTGAACAATATGAGAGGTCGGCAACCACTGCCTACCTATAGTAGTTTTTGAACCCTCTGTCGTACTTCAGGTAACTTACACTACTATACCCTTTCACTAAAAGGGTTTCTCTATAATACTAAGAGAATATGGGAATATTTCAGCAATTTTCCCTTATACATATAATAATTATTCATTTTCATGTGTTTATTATTTAATTTACTCATATATTGCCAAAATCATATGAATTAATACGTTTTGAACAATATGAGAGGTCGGCAACCACTGCCTACCTATAGTAGTTTTTGAACCCTCTGTCGTACTTCAGGTAACTTACACTATTATACCCTTTCACTAAAACGGCTTTTCTCTATAATACTAAGAGAATATGGGAATATTTCAGCAATTTTCCCTTATACATATAATAATTATTCATTTTCATGTGTTTATTATTAATTTACTCATATTATTGCCAAAATCATATGAATTAATACGTTTTGAACAATATGAGAGGTCGGCAACCACTGCCTACCTATAGTAGTTTTTGAACCCTCTGTCGTACTTCAGGTAACTTACACTACTATACCCTTTCACTAAAACGGCTTTCTCTATAATACTAAGAGAATATGGGAATATTTCAGCAATTTTCCCTTATACATATAATAATATTCATTTTCATGTGTTTATTATTTAATTTACTCATATTATTGCCAAAATCATATGAATTAATACGTTTTGAACAATATGAGAGGTCGGCAACCACTGCCTACCTATAGTAGTTTTTGAACCCTCTGTCGTACTTCAGGTAACTTACACTATTATACCCTTTCACTAAAATGGCTTTTCTCTATAATACTAAGAGAATATGGGAATATTTCAGCAATTTTCCCTTATACATATAATAATATTCATTTTCATGTGTTTATTATTTAATTTACTCATATTATTGCCAAAATCATATGAATTAATACGTTTTGAACAATATGAGAGGTCGGCAACCACTGCCTACCTATAGTAGTTTTTGAACCCTCTGTCGTACTTCAGGTAACTTACACTATTATACCCTTTCACTAAAACGGCTTTTCTCTATAATACTAAGAGAATATGGGAATATTTCAGCAATTTTCCCTTATACATATAATAATATTCATTTTCATGTGTTTATTATTTAATTTACTCATAATATTGCCAAAATCATATGAATTAATACGTTTTGAACAATATGAGAGGTTGGCAACCACTGCCTACCTATAGTAGTTTTTGAACCCTCTGTCGTACTTCAGGTAACTTACACTACTATACCCTTTCACAAAATGGGTTTCTCTATAATAGTAAGAGAATATGGGAATATTTCAGCAATTTTCCCTTATACATATAATAATATCATTTTCATGTGTTTATTATTTAATTTACTCATATTATTGCCAAAATCATATGAATTAATACGTTTTGACAATATGAGAGGTCGGCAACCACTGCCTACCTATAGTAGTTTTTGAACCCTCTGTCGTACTTCAGGTAACTTACACTATATACCCTTTCACAAAATGGGTTTCTCTATAATACTAAGAGAATATGGGAATATTTCAGCATTTTCCCTTATACATATAATAATATTCATTTTCATGTGTTATTATTTAATTTACTCATATATTGCCAAAATCATATGAATTAATACGTTTTGAACAATATGAGAGGTGGCAACCACTGCCTACCTATAGTAGTTTTTGAACCCTCTGTCGTACTTAGGTAACTTACACTACTATACCCTTTCACCAAAACGGCTTTCTCTATAATACTAAGAGAATATGGGAATATTTCAGCAATTTTCCCTTATACATATAATAATTATTCATTTTCATGTGTTTATATTTAATTTACTCATAATATTGCCAAAATCATATGAATTAATACGTTTTGAACAATATGAGAGGTTGGCAACCACTGCCTACCTATAGTAGTTTTTGAACCCTCTGTCGTACTTCAGGTAACTTACACTATTATACCCTTTCACTAAAACGGCTTTCTCTATAATATAAGAGAATATGGGAATATTTCAGCAATTTTCCCTTATACATATAATAATTATTCATTTTCATGTGTTTATTATTTAATTTACTCATATTATTGCCAAAATCATATGAATTAATACGTTTTGAACAATATGAGAGGTCGGCAACCACTGCCTACCTATAGTAGTTTTTGAACCCTCTGTCGTACTTCAGGTAACTTACACTATTATACCCTTTCACAAAAGGCTTTTCTCTATAATATAAGAGAATATGGGAATATTTCAGCATTTTCCCTTATACATATAATAATATTCATTTTCATGTGTTTATTATTTAATTTACTCATATTATTGCCAAAATCATATGAATTAATACGTTTTGAACAATATGAGAGGTCGGCAACCACTGCCTACCTATAGTAGTTTTTGAACCCTCTGTCGTACTTCAGGTAACTTACACTACTATACCCTTTCACCAAAATGGGTTTCTCTATAATAGTAAGAGAATATGGGAATATTTCAACATTTTCCCTTATACATATAATAAATACTCATTTTCATGTGTTCATTATTTAATTTACTCATGTTATTGCCAAAATCATATGAATTAATACGTTTTGAACAATATGAGAGGTCGGCAACCACTGCCTACCTATAGTAGTTTTTGAACCCTCTGTCGTACTTCAGGTAACTTACACTACTATACCCTTTCACCAAAATGGGTTTCTCTATAATACTAAGAGAATATGGGAATATTTCAGCATTTTCCCTTATACATATAATAATTATTCATTTTCATGTGTTTATTATTTAATTTACTCATATTATTGCCAAAATCATATGAATTAATACGTTTTGAACAATATGAGAGGTTGGCAACCACTGCCTACCTATAGTAGTTTTTGAACCCTCTGTCGTACTTCAGGTAACTTACACTACTATACCCTTTCACAAAATGGTTTCTCTATAATACTAAGAGAATATGGGAATATTTCAGCAATTTTCCCTTATACATATAATAATTATTCATTTTCATGTGTTTATTATTTAATTTACTCATATTATTGCCAAAATCATATGAATTAATACGTTTTGAACAATATGAGAGGTCGGCAACCACTGCCTACCTATAGTAGTTTTTGAACCCTCTGTCGTACTTAAAGTAACTTACCCTACTATACCCTTTCATCAAAATGGGGTTTCTCTATAATAGTAAGAGAATATGGGAATATTTCAGCAATTTTCCCTTATACATATAATAAATACTCATTTTCATGTGTTCATTATTTAATTTACTCATGTTATTGCCAAAATCATATGAATTAATACGTTTTAACAATATGAGAGGTCGGCAACCACTGCCTACCTATAGTAGTTTTTGAACCCTCTGTCGTACTTCAGGTAACTTACACTACTATACCCTTTCACCAAAATGGGGTTTCTCTATAATACTAAGAGAGTATGGGAATATTTCAGCATTTTTCCCTTATACATATAATATATTATCATTTTCATATGTTTATTATTTATTTTAACATTTTAATTTAATATTTCAACATTTTTTCCCTTATACATATAATAAATACTTATTTTCATGTGTTTATTATTTAATTTACTCATATTATTGCCAAAATCATATGAATTAATACGTTTTAACAATATGAGAGGTCGGCAACCACTGCCTACCTATAGTAGTTTTTGAACCCTCTGTCGTACTTCAGGTAACTTACACTATTATACCTTTCACTAAACGGCTTTCTCTATAATACTAAGAGAATATGGAAATATTTCAGCAATTTTCCCTTATACATATAATAATTATTCATTTTCATGTGTTTTATTAATTTACTATGTTATTGCAAAATCATATGAATTAATACGTTTTGAACAATATGAGAGGTCGGCAACCACTGCTACCTAATAGTAGTTTTTGAACCCTCTGTCGTACTTCGGTAACTTACACTACTATAGCC
>NW_022611431.1:0-56118 GCF_004382195.2 Drosophila sechellia
CCCACAACCACTGCCGTCACATGTTCATACCTCTTTAAAATTAGAACGATAAGCGTAGTGGGCATTGTTAATCCTTGTCCGTTGACCGGCTGCGCCAGTTACAATCCCGTGGCCGAGGGAGGAAAGCTTCCAAAAAAAACGACTGCACAGTTTGAGGTGTGAAATGGGAATCATCTGAATTCTTTATTACAAATATGTATAAGTATGTATCTCCCAAATATCTTCGTCAGAGTTCGTATTGCCGATCTTCGTTGAACTTTCGCTCGGCTCTCAGTTGTTGTTGGGTCGGTGTTGTCTCTCGTTGCAGTACTGGGTAGACCGAGAGAGGGGGTATGTTAACTCCGGCGTTCATAACGCAGGGAAGGGAGCCGAGGCTTCCCAACGCGTTGTTTGACGAGAAAACGACCGGGACCGGAAAGTGTATCCAGACTCCGGGGGAAAATGCGGAAAAATTAGAGGAAATATTCGAACTGGTGCGGAGGAATATGGAGAAGGCGGCACAGGATCAGGCACGGCACTACAACCTCAGAAGACGGCGACCCCAAGGTGCGGGACACAATATGGGCCAAAGAGCACGACCTGTCAAAGGCATTTGAAAAAAAAAAAAAAAATTAATAAAAAAAAGTAAAATAATAAAAAAAAGAAAGGAAAAAAAAAGAAATTAAAAAAAAATTAATTAAAAAAAAAAAAAGAAATAATATATAAAATAATGATAAAAATAAAATAACACAGGATCCGAAAACAGTTTTATAATTTCGTTAGCACTAAGCGAAAAACAAGTTCTCACCCTTCCTCGCTATTTTTTTGAAAACACTACGGTTACATCGGATCAGGCAATAGCCGATCTATTCGCCAAGTTTTTTTCAAACAACATATTCAACTTTACCTCATTCCGAACAGCCATACTCTTATGCGGTATCTAAGTCGAATCTAATATTTTGCCCCACTATAAACGAAAGCTCACTGCTAAACGATCTTCAGCGTGTTAAACCGGTCTATTTGCCAGGTCCCGATGGAATCCCTGGCTGTGTGCTCAGATTCTGTGCGGAAGCCTTGTGCAAGCCTCTACTGAAACTGTTTACCTTATCTTTGGAATCTTCACAATTCCCTCATATATGGAAGGAGTCCTTTGTGATTCCTCTTCACAAAAAAGGTAGCAAACTGGATGCAAGCAATTACAGAGGAATCTCTAAATTGTCGGCTATCCCAAAACTTTTCGAAAATGTTATCACTCCTCATTTGCAGCACCTTTGTAGATCAATCATATCACCGTGTCAACACGGTTTTATGAAACGCAGATCTACAACCACTAACCTCTTGGAGCTAACTTCTTTCGTAATAGAGGGTTTCAAAAATAATCTTCAAACAGATGTCATCTACACTGATTTCAGTAAAGCATTTGACTCTGTTAATCATTACATTCTAATAAAAAAACTAGATCTTATAGGTTTCCCTGTTGATCTTCTAAATTGGATTTCAAGCTATCTGAATGGCAGGACACAACAAGTTCTCTTTAAAAATTCGTTATCTTCTATTCTCCGAGTCACATCCGGTGTCCCACAAGGGAGCCATCTTGGTCCGCTTCTTTTTACCTTATTCATTAACGACCTCCCCTTAATAATAAAACATTCGCGTGTACTTATGTACGCAGACGATGTTAAATTATGCCTCCAGTACAAGGACACTTCTTGCCATTTGGACTTACAATCCGATTTAGACCGATTTCAAACATGGTGCCGTGATAACATATTAGACTTAAATGGCTCCAAGTGTAAAGTTATGACCTTTTGTCGTGCCAACCCAATACGCACGACTTACACTCTAAGTGGGTGCCCTCTGGACAGAATAACACGAGTTGATGATCTTGGTGTTCTTCTGGACCCAAAACTAAAATTTTCTGACCATATTTCATCTATTGTCAATAAGGCAAGCACCCCTGTGCTTGGTTTTATAAAAAGGTGGTCTAAGGAATTTGAAGACCCTTACTTGACTAAAACCTTATTTATTTCGTTAGTCCGTCCGATTCTCGAGTACGGATCACCTGTTTGGAGTCCACAATACGCAGTCCACTCGTACCGCATTGAATCGGTCCAAAAAAAGTTCTTACTTTTTGCCTTGCGGCGCCTAAATTGGGATGCAAACCATATATTACCTCCTTATTCTAGTAGACTACTTTTAATTAATTTACCATCCCTAGCTAACCGTAGAACTATGCTTGGAACACTCTTTATTTGTAAGCTTATTCGTGGGGATGTTGAGAGTCCCGACTTGATTAGTGGGCTTAACTTCTCGGTTCCAAGTAGAGTCACTAGAAGAAACTATATACCCCTTATCTTAAATCATTGTAGATCTATTATGAGTTGCATGACCCTTACAGAGTTTTATGTTCTGACTATAATAGACTTTATCCTATTATCTGTAATCTTGACTCTCTGCCGCTATTAAAGCAATCGATATTATCTTTTCTATTACATAATTAGATCCTACTAACACTAATATTTATTTATTATTTAACATTATATTCATTTCCTCGTTCCTATTCTATTTTTTATATCGCGTCTATATTTTCTCGCGAATCGAGCCGTACGATACACGGCAGCGCCCCTCGGTCGGTTGGGCGGGAGGTGTGGCCGTGGGACCCGTGCTTTAAAAAAAAAAAAAAAAAAAAAAAAATAAAAAAATAAAATCGAATCGGGGGAGGAAAGGTTGAAGACGATACAAGGTATCGATACGAAGCAGAAGTCAGCACACACACACAGGCCCGTCAGAGCGCGAGAGCGGGACAGGGAGGGTACGCAGCCAAGCTCCGTTACCAGTACAGGCCCTCGGAATAACGGAATAAGGAGCAGAAGCAAAACCGAGGTTTCGGCGCGGAGAGCGCGGCTCGAGCTGGTCTTTTCAATTTGAGATCACCATGGTAGCACACGTGTTTAACGCCCGGGAAGTTAGAGAGACAGGCGCCGGGGAACAGCCCGGAGCGATATGGAGTAGGGATTCCGATTCCTACCTCTAGCTCCTGGCGTCACCCCTGGTGTCGCGATCTCCATCCCCGGGAAGTGTGGAGGACCCAGAGGAAATTCCGGACATAGAGCTCGAGGACGACCAGCCAATGGCGGAGGAGGAGGGCGCGGCCGAGGTCATCACCCTCTCCTCGGAGAGCGAAGAAGACGATGACGGAGGCGAGACGGTCACGCCGGAGGTGTCATCGGACGAGGACGAGACCGCGCGGAAGGCCAGGGCGCGGATGGCTTACCGGAGCGTCCGGCGGGCTACGCAGGGCCAGGGACGGATACGCTTCGGAGTCACGCCGCCGACCGAGGACCCGGTGGATATGAGACGGTTCATGGTGGCACGAGTCGCCACCCTGCGGCGTTTCCAGCAAATGGTAGACGCGCGGAGGGTCGCCGACGCCGAGGCCGCATGGCAGGAGCTCGGCTGCAAGAGGAGGAGGAGGCTTTATGGGCACCAACCACGGAGCAGCCGGAGCCAACGCAGCCGCTGGCAAGACAGCTACCGCCGACACCGCAGCCGCCGTTGCCGTTGACGGCGCCGCCGCAGCCGCCGTTGCCGTTGACGCCGCCACCCCGGATGACGGCGGCGCAGTCACCACCACCGCCACCACCCCGGATGACGGCGGCGCGGTCACCGCCACCGCCACCACCCCGGATGACGGCGGCGCAGTCACCGCCACCGACACCACCACGGATGACGCCAGCGCAGGCGCCGCAGCTGACGCCGCCGCGGCCGAAGCCGGCGTCGATGCCGACACCACCACGGCCGCCGCCCACGCCGTCGACACCACCGCCGCAACCTCGCAAGTCGACGTCACCACCCCAGCAGGGGAATGGCCGTGGTATGACAGGCAACAGGCGTGGGTGATTCCGCAGGCCCACGTCGGCCAGGTGGTCCGCACGTTCGAGATGGGCGGGCGGCTATGGCACCAACAGTCGGTGACGTGGACGTGACCCGCATCGGTGGAGACCGAGGACGCGCCGGAAGCCAGGGTTTGGGAAGAGGCGGAAGCGATCGGCTGGAGAACGCCGGACCAGGAGTCCCGTGATCCGCGATTGCGCGCCCGAGCAAGAGAAGCAAACCCGGAGAGGGAGAGCCCGGGAGAAGCAAACCCGGAGAAGGAGGAGTGGAGCTGGCCTGCGCCAGGTGAGGCGCCACCACCACCAAAGCTGGCGAGCCAGATGACCAGAGGCGCGACAACCGCCGCCCCGCCCATGCCCCTGCAGGCAGGCGTCGCTGGACGGGCAGAAGTGGAGAGAGGTACCGACGGAAGACTGGCCGCCCGGGTGGTCGAGGAAGCGGCTCGACAAGGAGCCCGGAATCGAAGAGTGCACTGGGCCAAGTTGTTCGAGCTGGGCGGGCAGTGCTACCTCCTTAAGGTACGGAGGGGCGGGGAGGTAAGAGTGACGGTCGCCGAATAAAGAACGCCAGACGGCAATGAAAACCGTATGTATGGGTTTTTGTAAACAACACAGGCATTGTAACAGGCAAAAAAATTGGGTGCGGAGATCATCCGCAGCAGCCGCAATAACGCGCGAGGGGGTGACGCGGGGCCAGGCGCGCGGGCCGGCATACGACGCGGGGCTGCTGCGGGCGCGGGAGGGGAAGGCAGTCGCAGAACACAGGCGGGCCGCAGTTGACAGCAAGGCAGGCATCCAAGGGGGCCGGGGCCAGGGGCAGCCGCCCGGAGCATGAAGGGAGGGGGCATACATGTGTTGGTGGAGCTGGAAGTAAGAGAGGATTTGTCAATATGGCGCTACGCAAGAAAACGTTAGACTTTCCTTTCATTGAGCTGCTATACCGAAGCATGCGAGGAAACAATTGGGATGGGAGCGTCCCGATAGCGACTATCGATCGATAGTGTGACAGATAGGATGCTCGCATACGGCCACACTGGAGGTAGCGATTGGCACGAAATGGCAACGCCGGAATATCGACAGTGGCAACGACGCGGTGTTATCGATAACAAGAGTTCGCCGAGGTGGCAAGACGGATGAGCGGTGAGTGGAAGGCGGGAGAATTTGAATATTGAACAGATGGGGCAGAATCGGCAGCAGCACCGGAGAAAAGGAACAGTGAAGCTGCATATACGAAGGGAAACCGGGGCGGAGGAACGCCGGGACCAACAGATTTAAAAAAAAAAACTTCCGAAGGTTTTTTCGTGTAGGCGAGCGGCCTAGCAACAGACGCGACGAAGTGCAAAGCGGAAAGACCGAGAGTTAACGGTACCGCGGTGGACCTTGGACTCCGCTGGCCCAGGGCGAAGAGGTTAAACGGTAACGGTGCGTGAGCAAAGAGGACGCACCGTGAATCAACGGCACAATACGTGGACCTTGTACCCAAGGGGCCGTGCGCAAAAAGGGAAATAACGGGATCCCTGCGGCCTATAAAGGGTAGGCGCGAGCACGAATGCAGGACAGTGAAGGAGACAGAGAGATCGCGGGCGGAAGGTGGCCGAGTGTCGGAGTATCAATCGAAGAGATCGGAAGTGTGAAGTGTGTGAAAAGGAGCAGTGCAAGCATCGGGCGGCAAGAGGCCCGAAGGACTCAGAAGGACGAATCGCCACAAGCAAGTGGATATTCCGGGAGCGAAGGAGAAGGATCTGACGTGTCGTATTGATCGTTGGAGTCAGTGGCTAGCACAGGTGGTCCCAGGACGGGCGTTGCCTCGCCAAGGACGATACACCTTGCACCATAACATCCTAGATCCGTTCCGGCCGGCGGAAGGACCATCAGAAGCTAAGGCAAAGAACCCGACGTGTCCGTAAGGGTCAGTGGTGTCAGTGGTCGGTACAGGTGGTTCCAGGACGAGCGTTTCCTCACCCGGGACGACCAGTAGCGAGCGAAATAAAGAAAATCAGTTCGGTACACAGCTTCAATCATTTCGCTACTGTCTCTTTCAACAGCTTCAATCATTTCGCTGCTGTCTCTTTCAACAGCTTCAATCATTTCGCTACTGTCTCTTTCAACAGCTTCAATCATTTCGCTACTGTCTTTTTCAACAGCTTCAATCATTACGCTACTGTCTCTTTCAACAGCTTCAATCATTTCGCTACTGTCTCTTTCAACAGCTTCAATCATTTCGCTACTGTCTCTTTCAACAGCTTCAATCATTTCGCTGCTGTCTCTTTCAACAGCTTCAATCATTTCGCTACTGTCTCTTTCAACAGCTTCAATCATTTCGAACGCTTCCTCTTTAGAATCTGAGACAATCAACACATCATCAATATAGACCGCATAGGTATTAACTAAATTCCCCAGGGCTCGGACTATGCCACGCTGAAAACAGATGACGCATTCTTTAATCCGAACGGCATTGCCAAAAAGTCATATTGACCTTCAGGGGTCGCAAAAGCTTTTCTCTCAACAGAATCGGGATGAATTGGAGCCTGATAAAAACCACTGGCCATATCCAAACTGAAAAAATATTTCCCGCCACGTAAGCGATCAATCTGGTCTGATATTAACGACAAGGGATACTTATCTGACACTGTATTTGCGTTCAATTCACGATAGTCAATACAAAGCCCATTTGAATATTTGGCCGATATAGCATTAAGTTTTGATTTATCACTAGCAATTGAGTCGACCTTATTTAACATGCTATCGTCATTTATCGATAATACCGTTTGTGTTTTGTAAATATCGAACCTGTTACTTTTTAACATTACTCCAAAACCAAACTGAAAAATATCTTGCCCAATCATCATATCGTATTTAAGGCATTTCTTATCAACTACGTGAAATAACAATTCAAGATTGAATTCAGAAATTTTTACAGTGGACAGAATTTGCAAATTACTCTTGACAACATTGTCGCCTATGCCTCTCAAAACTACAAGATTATGGCGTCTCTTCTCGCTAATTGTCTCTTTTATTAACGAGCATTCGGAACGAGAATCAAAGAAAAATGGAAACCGCTCACCAAACTATATTGCTGTCCCGTTCTGCTAAATTACCGCACACGTGTCGACTCTCCTCTCTATGGTTATATTCGCTGTTGCTGTTCCTGAACGCCGATGCAATATGTCCAACTTTGCCACATTTGCGTTGCCGCTGCTATCGCCTGGTCTCGTCTCGTTTCTCTCGTTCTTTTCTTCTGCTCTTCTCTTTCGGCACTCCATTGCCTTGTGTCCGAGTTTACCACAACTATGGCATCTTATCGGTGTTTGCATTTTGTGCCTCTTCTTTTCGGGATCTTGCTCTATTCCAGCGAATTAGGCATTTCTGACGAACGAGTGGGCTCTGAGTTGTTGTTGTTGAAAATGTCTCGCCTTGATGAACCATCTCTCCCTTGGGTTCAACAACCTCGCATAGTTCCAACCTTTTCACTTGATGTGTGCCTGTGTCCTTTTTGGGCTTGCTGCAGTGTGTTGAAATATGACCGCTCTCGCCACAATTAAAACAAGTCACATCCGATTTTTGACGGTGACCAAAAGGGTTCCTGTCGTTGCTGTCCCTGGCATTAGATGAAAATTGCTGCTGTTGTTTAGCTCTACATTCGATCATCTTGTGACCGAGTTTTCCACAGAAATGGCATCTCATTGTTGAAAGTCGCTGGCGCTTTATGTCAGCTGGAGGCATTTGTTCTTTTTTCTTTCGGAGTTTTCTTTCGTTTATTAAACGTAAATGCTTTAAGCTCAGTTTGTAATTCACTTCTTGTGCGCACATTTGAAGTAAATGTTAATCGTTGCAGCCTGCTATCTACTTGAGCCAACTTAGCAAGCGTCACAGAAACAGCTATCTCCTCCACATCCATCTCACGCCACTTCGTAATAAGCGACGTCATCATGCGACTAGCATAATTGGAGTGACATTCGCCGTCAGTTGGACAACCTGCTAGCATTGCTAAAAACATAGCCGCTGGAGTTTCCACACTAGCAAAACGTTGCACGAAAAGTTTCTTAAACTCGGCCCAAGTTATTTCCGGATAGCATATTTGAGCAAACCACTGCGACGCGCTTCCTTCCATCGCTGCATCCATAAAGCCATAACTAACGCGCTGCCTTTTATAGTTGATTCAGCCAAAATTATATTTGCCGTAGAGCACCACGCCGTTGCGTCTGCGCCATCAAGGTCCGCGTTGAATTTAGGTAACACCACAGTATTTTTGTTTGTTGTTTCGGATGCCGTTGATTTTATTGCTTTAACAAGTTCGATCAAGTTTTTATTTTGCATTTCCATTAAAACGCGCCACGGCCCATCTATGGTGTTAGGTAGCGACCCAGATCCCACTTCTGATGTCGGAGCACAATTATTATTTTCCATTTCACGCAGCGAGTTTCGAAGGAACCGAAGGTCTACACACAATTAATTTGTGTCACTCACTTCTTCTCCGTGCTAACCTTTGAACCACACTCGGCGACAGCGACCACACGCTGCCGCCGCGCTGAAACGGGAGATTCCAAAGCTACAAAAATACAGCCGACCAATAGCAACGCAGTATGCAATAATGCAATATGATGAAATACCAATGATTTCCCCAAAATTATGAAATTACTATTCTTCTGGAATATTCTAACACATAATGCAATATGATGAAATACCATTGATTTCCCAAAATGATGGAATTACTATTCTTGTGAAATATTCTAGCACAAAAGTATGCGCCGACATATATATTTGTATTTAGATTGTTTATAAAACTAGTATACTGAGCATAAACATTCAACAAAAAATTCTCTTTCCAGCTGGTTGTTATAAATATTTAAATATCAAATTTGTAAATATTCTTCAGTAATGATCACAGCGGACTTTTTGACCAGAGATATCGTCGAAGATAAATCTCAAGTTGCGGTTATACATGGTGGCAACCAAAATACACCATGTGGGGAAAAGGCCTTACTAATGCCCCCAAAAGTAAGGCTTAGTAGTGGTCACGAAATGCCAGTTTTGGGATTTGGAACTAACAAGGCAATATTTAAATACTATTTTGCTTTCCGATTAATGACAAAACTAACTAAATTTGTACAGCTTCGTGGATATCAATGCTCTGCAGCGGTTCATTGCGTCATTGAGACTGGTTTTCGCCATTTCGATACTGCATACTATTATTAGAACGAGAAAGAGATCGGAGAAGCTCTTCGCACTCAAATTAAAATTGGGAATATTTCCAGAGAGAATATATTTTTAACAATACTTTACTAGAACATTTGTATAGCTATGGAATACCCACCATGATCCAAGAGACGTTCGCCGTATATGCGAAAAACAACTTGAGTTGCTCGGATTTAGTTACATTGATTTATATCTAATCCATTTTCCTGTGGGCTACAAGCACGTGTGCAAGGAAATCTGAGGCCCATGTCAGGAGATCAATTACAAACGGTGTAAGTATATATACAAATTATGGGAAAAATAAAATGGTATTTATTTTGTATATATGAAGTGAAATCGACTACTTAGATACTTGGCGAGCATTGGAAAATCATTATTATTAATATACGGATTTTGTAGATCGACTACGGAGTAGTTCCCATACCAAAAGCTGCAAACCCAATACATATAAAAGAAAACTTGAATATTTTTGATTTTATGCTAGATGATGCGGATATTCGGTTACTACGTGGTATAAACCCTAAAAGCCGAATATTCAAATACGAAATGGTAAAAGATCATATGTTCTACCCCTTTGAACTCTTAAAAGAAAACAATGAAGAGTCAGAAGTTAAAGAGTCTCAGATTAAAGAACCAAAATTGCCATACATTCCTAATGAAGACGAAGAAGAAAGTGAAAATAATGAAAATTATGAATGAAAATTAAATTGATTTTAAACTTCAAAATACATATCAGCATGTAGTGATAAGTCGATTAACCGTATTGTGCTGTTTTTGGGTCTAAATCTTAAACATTTTGTTTGGGATTTCCAAGAAAAGCTCTTAAAAATTGGCTTTTACCCTTTTTTTATTTATAGCTTATTTTATTTATTATTTAGCTCCTCGTGGATGGCGGAATTTTCGTGGTAGGGATGGGCGTTGGAGACTATTCTCAAGCATCTGTTTTGGAATCGCTGGATCTTCCTTCTATGCGAAGCGCTTGCAGTGCCCCATAGCTGTATTCCGTACGTCCGATTGGCTTGAGAATAGTCTTATAGACGAGAATATTTAGTTTCTCTCGCAGTTTGGATTTTTTTCCGATAAGCCAGTGGAGTTGCTTAAGGCATATGTTGACCTGGATACGCTTCCTGTTGATGTGAGGGCCCCAAGTCAGCCTTCTGTCCAGGGTTAGCCCTAATTAATTGGGGGTGCTGGTGCTAGGGATGGTGTCGCCGTCGAGTGTAACTGGGGGCATTCTCCTCTGCGCAGAGAGAAGGTGTGTGAGGATTTTTCAGCGTTGACCACGATGTTCCAGCGTTTCAGCCAAGGATCCAATGCATCCAGTTGCCTCTGGATGATGGCTGATGCTCGTTGAGGGTTTGATGAAGTGGCAAGGAACACCGTGTCATCTGCGTAGGTGGCTGCTGTGAGGTATCGTGAGGGTATGATAGGGAGGTCAGCTGTAAACAGGTTTTAGAGGATGGGACCAAGGACGCTGCCTTGAGGTACTGCGGCCCGTATGGGCCTTGGTGTGCTGGTTGAGGAACCGAATCGCACTTGGAACTCTCTTCCTTCAGTATACGATTTGAGTAGGCAATAGTGGTGGGACTTGAGTTTGCCTGCTTGACATCCAGGAAGACGGCCGAACAGTAGCTTTTTTTCTCGAATGCATCTAGGATGCGTGCTACGAGCCGGTGGCATTGCTTGGGTGTTCCGTGGGATCGCCTGAATCCAAACTGGTGATCAGGGATCAGTCCAGCCTCGTCCAGTACTGGCAACACTCTGCGCAGAAATACTCTTTCGAGTATTTTGGAGAGGATTGCCAGCAGACTAATCGGTCTATATGAGGCAAGATTGGTTTCAGGTTTTCCAGGTTTGAGGATGAGATGATTTCTGCACGTTTCCGCGATCTCGGAAAGTACCCTAGTGAGAAGCATCTGTTGTATATTTTGGCCAGCAACTAGGAACAGGGAGGTGGCAGCATTTTAAGGGATGTGGCATCGATGCGATCCAATCCTGTATATTTGCTAGCCTTAAGGGAGGCGATCTCCTGCGCAACCTCTTCTGGGGTGACGGGCTCTATTGGCAGGCTAGGAGGACCTGGACTCCCTAGGAATCTGGTGGTGGCAGCACACTCTTCACCAGTGAATCTGTCAAATGGGGTAAATGCAATCTGGAGATGATCTGCAAACGCTTCAGCTCTTTCGGCTTCAGAGCGGCACCAAGAACCGTCCGCTTTCCGCACCGGCGACGCCTTCTTTACAGGCCTCCTGATATGACGCGTGACGTGCCACAGATTGTGTTGTGGGTCACCAGGTTCCAGCTCCTCAAGGAATCTGTCGAAGGAGTCTTGCCGTAGGGTACACAGCTTGTCCTTGAGTGCCTTGGTGGCTCTATTGAGTGCTGCTTTGTCCCTTGGGTTGCGCGAGAAGAATCAGATTCTCCTGAAGCGCCTTTTTTCCGATACGAAGGTCGCAATTTCTGGAAACCAGAGGTGAAGGTCTCTCCCAGGAGTTCTCGGGGTCGTTGGAGGAGCAGGATTGGCAAACTCAGCAGCATTGTGCATCTCCTCGGTGAGAGTCTTGATCGCCGCATCGATGTTGCTTGGAGTGGAGAGTGGCGGATCCGGGTGCAGGGAGGACAGCATCCAGAGTGTGAACTTGGAGGCGTCAGTGTGCTTCCCGGTGAGTCTTTTGGGCAACTCTTTTTTGAGGACGGGGATGTTGAGAAGCATTTTTATAGCGCTGTGGTCGGATAGCAGCTTGTTATAGTGGGAGCAGGTTAGTCTGGCTTGCCCTATGCCTTTGGTGATGGCAAAGTCCAGGAGGTCGGGCAGCAAGGCAGGGTTTGTAGGCCAGTGGGTAGGCTCTCCAGAGGAGTGGCAATCCAGTCTTCTGCTCTGCAGGAATCTGTGGAGCGTTCTGCCTTTGGGGTTGATGGAGCTGGGCCCCCACCAGGAGTGTTTGGCGTTTAGGTCATGGGTAGACATGAGCGCATCATTGCTTGGTGGTGCAGGGTTTGCTGATAGAGGTGGCCGGTCTGGTTTTGGGGGCTTGCTGTGCCTTCTCCTTTTTATAAGCAGGGCACCCTCTGAACGAGGCAGGGTGGTCGGCTTGGCAGTGAAGGTAGCATGCCTTCTCGTTCTCCTTCTTCGTGCATGTTCGTGTGTCGTGATGGCCACCACATTTTACACAGCGGTGTTCTAGAAAGCAGTAGCGCTGGGTGTGTCCAAAGCCTTGGCATCTGAAGCATTGGGCACGTCATTGAATTTGAGCGGAGGCTCGATGGTGACGACCGACCTGCACAGTCTCCTGATCTGAAATACCTCCTTGTTGTTGCTAGCAGGTTCGAGGTTGGCGAAGAAGATCCCAAGTGGTGTTTTGGTTTTCCTCCCAATAGGATTGTGGAGGTCTCTGACCTTATGCCCCAGTTTTTCTAATTCTTCTTGGATTTCGGCACGATCAGCGGTGTGATGTAAACCCTTGATTACGACTCTGTAGGCTCTCTCATCCCTGGGTTGGAATGTGAGATGCTTTTATTCTGGGCCACGAGTTGCTGACGTAGCTCAGTATAAGATTCCTTGTCAGGCATTATAACTCGCACGTTGTTGTTTCTTTCCGTCAGGTGTGGAGTGATGGCCACTGCCGGTTATACCGAGCCAGTACATTATGGCAGCCACTTACGCCGATGATACTGCGTTCCTAACAACAGAAAATACCCCAGCAGAGGCCTCCCAGACTATGCAGAAGCAACTAGATCTACTGAACACGTGGCACAAGAGATGGAATATATCGGTAAACAGCGACAAGTCAACATCCACCACCTTCGCAACTCGGCGCGGCACTTGCCCTCCAGTCAGTCTCAACGGGTCCCCAATCCCAGAGGTACCCAATCCAAATTATCTTAGCCCCACACTGGACAGGAGACTTACATGGAGACCACACCTGCTAAAGAAGCGGAAACAGGCGGAGAACCGAGTCCGTGAATTCTACTGGCTGATGGGTAGACGATCTAAGCTACCGACACTAAGCTCCTTATCTACAAAGCGATCATAAGGCCCATCTGGACGTATGGCATTCAACTGTGGGGCACTGCATCGAAATGTAACATCAACATTATCCAGACCCTCGAAAACAAAACGCTCCGCACCGTCACCAACGCTCACCCTTTCCACGATAATGCCACTATCCACGAGGTCCTCAGCTTCCCCTGGGTGAAGGATGAGATTAAGAAAAGCAGCAGGTAGTACATGCAGAGACTTCAAGACCACCCAAACAACCTGGCACAAAACCTTCTGGACTCCAGTCAACGCACCAGGAGGCTGCACCGATCCCACCCTTTGGACCTCTCTGGGATTAGACACGCACATTAAAATTAAATTATATACATACATGATGATATACATCACACATAAAATATCGACAGTTATTGTAAAGTTTTCGCAACAAATTATGTAATCCATTAATTCTCTACCGTTAAGTTTAGTAATCAAATTTAATGATTGTCCGCGAAGGACAGTTTTAAATAAATACACCCAAAAAAAAAAAAAAAAATACTCTGCACAAAAATACTCTTTCGCGTATCTTGGAGAGTACTGGCAGTAAGCTGATCGGGCGGTAGGAGGAGAGATTGGCTTCTTGTTTACCAGGCTTCAGGATCATATCTACATCGGCGCGTTTCCATGATGAAGGGCAGTGCCCCAATTGCAAGCACTTATTTATTATGGTCTTGATTTGTGACTTGCTAATAGGGGGTAGGAGCTTTATAGCAATGGCATTGATGGCATCATCGCCTGGAGCCTTGTGGTTACCCATTGCCGCTATTAAATTGCTGATCTACTCTTCCGTGGCCTGGGGTATCGACTCGGATTCAGAGAGATGTTCTGTCAGGAGCCTGTCTGTTTCGGCTGCATCATTTGGGGAACATCGATTGGCTGGTGTGAAGACTTCCTCCAAGTGCTCGGCGAATACGTTGGCTCTTTCGGTCTCGGTTCTGCACCGTGAGTTGTCTTGTCTTATGATGGGTGGGATCTTCTTCAGTGGCCTCTTGATGCGCTTGGTAACATTCCACAGGTTGTGGTGGGGATCACCTGGCGCGAGATTACCAACAAAGCTGTCGAGGGCCTCCTTCCTCAGCCTGACCAGAGTTTCCTTCAGCTCTTTGGTGCCCCCTGTTGAGAGCTGTTTTGTCTCTAGGGTTCCTGGAAAGTAACCAAACCCGTCGGAGACGCCTTTTCTCTGACTTGAGCTCATTAACCCGCGGATTCCAAAAGTGGACGTCTCTACTGCTGTCCCTCGGCTGGTTAGAGAACATTGGAGCAGAATGAGTTGCTGCCTCCTGAATTTTCGAGGTGAGGTTCGCAACGGCCGCATCGATAAGTTCAGGGGTATCCAATGGTGGGTTAGTGACTGTCGTGTTGTTTACCCAGTGGTGGCATTTGCTGATGTCGGACGTTTTGAAGATTAACTTTTTACCCGCGGATCTCAACATGGCACTATGGTCCGAGAGAAGGTCTTACACCTCCCTGGTCTGTATTCTTGCCGGGTCCAGGCCGCCAGAGATCGGAAAGTCCAAGATGTCTGGAGTTTTTGCAGGGTCAGTGGGCCAGTATGTTGGCGTTCCAGTTCCGTGGCAATTGAGGTTGCGGGAGAGAACCTGCCTGCACAGCGCGCGTCCTTTTGGATTGCATACTCTGGAACCCCACCAAGTGTGCTTGGCGTTAAAGTCTCCTCCTATGACGAATTTGGGGCCGAGGCTGTCTAAAAGCAAAGAGAAGCAATCGTCCGTGGCTCTAAATCTGGGTGGGCAGTAGGCAGCGGCTAAGGTAATGTCTCCGTGGGTGGTGCTTACCGATATTCGGGCGCATTGCACCCAATCCTCTTGAATGGGTGGTTGGGTGTCGAATTTGATGCTGCTGCGAATAAGGATGGCGGCGCCGCCGCGTGCTGAACCATTAGGGTGGATGGCTGACACGAGGTCATACCCCCTTAAGGTGAAGTAGGACCTGTCTGAAAAATGGGTTTCGGATATGAGGAGAATATCTGCTTGGTTGGTCTTGCATTAAAGCTCGACCTCGGGCCTGTTGTTGACCAGGCCGTTTGCGTTCCAGATGGTGATGTCTAGTGCTGTTTGCATAGGGACTTGCAGACGGTTGCCATCATCTGATTCATTTGACTCATTACCTTCTCCATCATCTGATTCGTTTGACTCATCGCCTTCTCCATCATTTTTTCAAACATGGCGAAACCGTTTTCACTGGTGCTACCCGGGTTTTCGCGGTTAGGAGTTGCACCATAATGGTGATGCCCACTTCTACGCGGACATATATTGCCGCCCCATAAGCCTTTTGCGATGCATCGCAAAAGCCATGATGCTCGACCTTGAAATCTGGACGAAACGACAGACAGCGTGGAATGCGTATCTGCTCTAAAACCGCATAACTTTGGAGAAAATTAAGCCATCGCTGAAGAAGCTCATTTGGAATGTTTTCCACGATAATGCCACTATCCACGAGGTCCTCAGCTTCTCCTGGGTGAAGGATGAGATTAAGAAAAGCAGCAGGTAGTACATGCAGAGACTTCAAGACCACCCAAACAACCTGGCACAAAACCTTCTGGACTCCAGTCAACGCACCAGGAGGCTGCACCGATCACACCCTTTGGACCTCTCTGGGATTAGACACGCACATTAAAATTAAATTAGATAGATACATGATGATATACATCACACATACAATATCGATAGTTATTGTAAAGTTTTCGCAACAAATTATGTAATCCATTAATTCTCTACCGTTAAGTTTAGTAATCAAATTTAATGATTGTCCGCGAAGGACAGTTTTAAATAAATACACCCAAAAAAAAAAAAAAAAATACTCTGCACAAAAATACTCTTTCGCGTATCTTGGAGAGTACTGACAGTAAGCTGATCGGCTTCTTGTTTACCAGGCTTCAGGATCATATCTACATCGGCGCGTTTCCATGATGAAGGGTAGTGCCCCAATTGCAAGCACTTATTTATTATGGTTTTGATTAGTGACTTGCTAATAGGGGGTAGGAGCTTTATAGCAATGGCATTGATGGCATCATCGCCTGGAGCCTTGTGGTTACCCATTGCCGCTATTAAATTGCTGATCTCCTCTTCCGTGGCCTGGGGTATCGACTCGGATTCAGAGAGATGTTCTGTCAGGAGCCTGTATGTTTCGGCTGCATCATTTGGGGAACATCGATTGGCTGGTGTGAAGACTTCCTCCAAGTGCTCGGCGAATACGTTGGCTCTTTCGGTCTCGGTTCTGCACCGTGAGTTGTCTTGTCTTATGATGGGTGGGATCTTCTTCAGTGGCCTCTTGATGCGCTTGGTAACATTCCACAGGTTGTGGTGAGGATCACCTGGCGCGAGATTACCAACAAAGCTGTCGAGGGCCTCCTTCCTCAGCCTGTCCAGAGTTTCCTTCAGCTCTTTGGTGCCCCCTGTTGAGAGCTGTTTTGTCTCTAGGGTTCCTGGAAAGTAACCAAACCCGTCGGAGACGCCTTTTCTCTGACTTGAGCTCATTAACCCGCGGATTCCAAAAGTGGACGTCTCTACTGCTGTCCCTCGGCTGGTTAGAGAACCTTGGTGCAGAATGAGTTGCTGCCTCCTGAATTTTCGAGGTGAGGTTCGCAACGGCCGCATCGATAAGTTCAGGGGTATCCAATGGTGGGTTAGTGACTGTCGTATTGTTTACCCAGTGGTGGTATTTGCTGATGTCGGACGTTTTGAAGATTAACTTTTTACCCGCAGATCTCAACATGGCTGAGGCGTAGACCGAAACGGCAATGGCACTATGGTCCGAGAGAAGGTCTTCCACCTCCCTGGTCTGGATTCTTGCCGGGTCCAGGCCGCCAGAGATCGGAAAGTCCAAGATGTCTGGAGTTTTTGCAGGGTCAGTGAGCCAGTATGTTGGCGTTCCAGTTCCGTGGCAATTGAGGTTGCGGGAGAGAACCTGCCTGCACAGCGCGCGTCCTTTTGGATTGCATACTCTGGAACCCCACCAAGTGTGCTTGGCGTTAAAGTCTCCTCCTATGACGAATTTGGGGCCGAGGCTGTCTAAAAGCAAAGAGAAGCAATCGTCCGTGGCTCTAAATCTGGGTGGGCAGTAGGCAGCGGCTAAGGTAATGTCTCCGTGGGTGGTGCTTACCGATATTCGGGCGCATTGCACCCAATCCTCTTGAATGGGTGGTTGGGTGTCGAATTTGATGCTGCTGCGAATAAGGATGGCGGCGCCGCCGCGTGCTGAACCATTAGGGTGGATGGCTGACACGAGGTCATACCCCCTTAAGGTGAAGTAGGACCTGTCTGAACAATGGGTTTCGGATATGAGGAGAATATCTGCTTGGTTGGTCTTGCAATAAAGCTCGACCTCAGGCCTGTTGTTGATCAGGCCGTTTGCGTTCCAGATGGTCATGTCTAGTGCTGTTTGCATAGGGACTTGCAGACGGTTGCCATCATCTGATTCATTTGACTCATTACCTTCTCCATCATCTGATTCGTTTGACTCATCGCCTTCTCCATCATTTTTTCAAACATGGCGAAACCGTTTTCACTGGTGCTACCCGGGTTTTCGCGGTTAGGAGTTGCACCATAATGGTGATGCCCACTTCTACGCGGACATATATTGCCGCCCCATAAGCCTTTTGCGATGCATCGCAAAAGCCATGATGCTCGACCTTGAAATCTGGACGAAACGATAGCCAGCGTGGAATGCGTATCTGCTCTAAAACCGAATAACTTTGGAGAAAATTAAGCCATCGCTGAAAAAGCTCATTTGGAATGTTTTCCACGATAATGCCACTATCCACGAGGTCCTCAGCTTCTCCTGGGTGAAGGATGAGATTAAGAAAAGCAGCAGGTAGTACATGCAGAGACTTCAAGACCACCCAAACAACCTGGCACAAAACCTTCTGGACTCAACGCACCAGGAGGCTGCACCGATCCCACCCTTTGGACCTCTCTGGGATTAGACACGCACATTAAAATTAAATTAAATACATACATGATGATATACATCACACATACAATATCGATAGTTATTGTAAAGTTTTCGCAACAAATTATGTAATCCATTAATTCTCTACCGTTAAGTTTAGTAATCAAATTTAATGATTGTCCGCGAAGGACAGTTTTAAATGAATACACCCAAAAAAAAAAAAAAAAAATACTCTGCACAAAAATACTCTTTCGCGTATCTTGGAGAGTACTGACAGTAAGCTGATCGGGCGGTAGGAGGCGAGATTGGCTTCTTGTTTACCAGGCTTCAGGATCATATCTAAATCGGCGCGTTTCCATGATGAAGGGTAGTGCCCCAATTGCAAGCACTTATTTATTATGGTTTTGATTAGTGACTTGCTAATAGGGGGTAGGAGCTTTATAGCAATGGCATTGATGGCATCATCGCCTGGAGCCTTGTGGT
Organism: Drosophila sechellia; assembly: GCF_004382195.2. Taxonomy (NCBI): domain Eukaryota; kingdom Metazoa; phylum Arthropoda; class Insecta; order Diptera; family Drosophilidae; genus Drosophila; species Drosophila sechellia. Next base: position 18,496 of record NW_022611431.1, read on the forward strand.
TACCCATTGCCGCTATTAAATTGCTGATCTCCTCTTCCGTGGCCTGGGGTATCGACTCGGATTCAGAGAGATGTTCTGTCAGGAGCCTGTATGTTTCGGCTGCATCATTTGGGGAACATCGATTGGCTGGTGTGAAGACTTCCTCCAAGTGCTCGGCGAATACGTTGGCTCTTTCGGTCTCGGTTCTGCACCGTGAGTTGTCTTGTCTTATGATGGGTGGGATCTTCTTCAGTGGCCTCTTGATGCGCTTGGTAACATTCCACAGGTTGTGGTGAGGATCACTTGGCGCGAGATTACCAACAAAGCTGTCGAGGGCCTCCTTCCTCAGCCTGACCAGAGTTTCCTTCAGCTCTTTGGTGCCCCCTGTTGAGAGCTGTTTTGTCTCTAGGGTTCCTGGAAAGTAACCAAACCCGTCGGAGACGCCTTTTCTCTGACTTCAGCTCATTAACCCGCGGATTCCAAAAGTGGAAGTCTCTACTGCTGTCCCTCGGGTGGTTAGAGAACCTTGGTGCAGAATGAGTTGCTGCCTCCTGAATTTTCGAGGTGAGGTTCGCAACGGCCGCATCGATAAGTTCAGGGGTATCCAATGGTGGGTTAGTGACTGTCGTGTTGTTTACCCAGTGGTGGTATTTGCTGATGTCGGACGTTTTGAAGATTAACTTTTTACCCGCAGATCTCAACATGGCTGAGGCGTAGACCGAAACGGCAATGGCACTATGGTCCGAGAGAAGGTCTTCCACCTCCCTGGTCTGGATTCTTGCCGGGTCCAGGCCGCCAGAGATCGGAAAGTCCAAGATGTCTGGAGTTTTTGCAGGGTCAGTGAGCCAGTATGTTGGCGTTCCAGTTCCGTGGCAATTGAGGTTGCGGGAGAGAACCTGCCTGCACAGCGCGCGTCCTTTTGGATTGCATACTCTGGAACCCCACCAAGTGTGCTTGGCGTTAAAGTCTCCTCCTATGACGAATTTGGGGCCGAGGCTGTCTAAAAGCAAAGAGAAGCAATCGTCCGTGGCTCTAAATCTGGGTGGGCAGTAGGCAGCGGCTAAGGTAATGTCTCCGTGGGTGGTGCTTACCGATATTCGGGCGCATTGCACCCAATCCTCTTGAATGGGTGGTTGGGTGTCGAATTTGATGCTGCTGCGAATAAGGATGGCGGCGCCGCCGCGTGCTGAACCATTAGGGTGGATGGCTGACACGAGGTCATACCCCCTTAAGGTGAAGTAGGACCTGTCTGAAAAATGGGTTTCGGATATGAGGAGAATATCTGCTTGGTTGGTCTTGCAATAAAGCTGGACCTCGGGCATGTTGTTGATCAGGCCGTTTGCGTTCTAGATGGTGATGTCTAATGCTGTTTGCATAGGGACTTGCAGACGGTTGCCATCATCTGATTCATTTGACTCATTACCTTCTCCATCATCTGATTCGTTTGACTCATCGCCTTCTCCATCATTTTTTCAAACATGGCGATACCGTTTTGACTGGTGCTACCCGGGTTTTCGCGGTTAGGAGTTGCACCATAATGGTGCTGCCCAATTCTACGCGGACATATATTGCCGCCCCATAAGTCTTTTGCGATGCATCGCAAAAGCCATCATGCTCGACCTTGAAATCTGGACGAAACGACAGACAGCGTGGAATGCGTATCTGCTCTAAAACCGCATAACTTTGGAGAAAATTAAGCCATCGCTGAAGAAGCTCATTTGGAATGTTTTCCACGATAATGCCACTATCCACGAGGTCCTCAGCTTCTCCTGGGTGAAGGATGAGATTAAGAAAAGCAGCAGGTAGTACATGCAGAGACTTCAAGACCACCCAAACAACCTGGCACAAAACCTTCTGGACTCCAGTCAACGCACCAGGAGGCTGCACCGATCCCACCCTTTGGACCTCTCTGGGACAGCGTCCTTTTGGATTGCATACTCTGGAACCCCACCAAGTGTGCTTGGCGTTAAAGTCTCCTCCTATGACGAATTTGGGGCCGAGGCTGTCTAAAAGCAAAGAGAAGCAATCGTCCGTGGCTCTAAATCTGGGTGGGCAGTAGGCAGCGGCTAAGGTAATGTCTCCGTGGGTGGTGCTTACCGATATTCGGGCGCATTGCACCCAATTCTCTTGAATGGGTGGTTGGGTGTCGAATTTGATGCTGCTGCGAATAAGGATGGCGGCGTCGCCGCGTGCTGAACCATTAGGGTGGATGGCTGACACGAGGTCATACCCCCTTAAGGTGAAGTAGGACCTGTCTGAAAAATGGGTTTCGGATATGAGGAGAATATCTGCTTGGTTGGTCTTGCAATAAAGCTCGACCTCGGGCCTGTTGTTGATCAGGCCGTTTGCGTTCCAGATGGTGATGTCTAGTGCTGTTTGCATAGGGACTTGCAGACGGTTGCCATCATCTGATTCATTTGACTCATTACCTTCTCCATCATCTGATTCGTTTGACTCATCGCCTTCTCCATCATTTTTTCAAACATGGCGAAACCGTTTTGACTGGTGCTACCCGGGTTTTCGCGGTTAGGAGTTGCACCTTAATGGTGCTGCCCACTTCTACACGGACATATATTGCCGCCCCATAAGCCTTTTGCGATGCATCGCAAAAGCCATGATGCTCGATCTCGAGAAAATCAGTATTTAAGAGATGGTTGCTCTGAATGGCTAAAACTTCCTTTTGGTTGGAGGTCACTTTCCTCAATGGAAATCCGGCGGAATTCAGAGCGTCTCGGAGCTCTTGCACCATGAGCTCCGCTTCTTCCGTATAGTCCGCTCCGGCTAGAACATCGTCCACATACATGAAATTTCAAATGACATTGCTAGCTTTTGGATGGCTGAGTTCTACGTCAGCTGCTAGCTGCTGTAGTACTCGGATGGCCAGGAAAGGCGCGCAATTGACTCCAAAGGTTACTGTTTTCAATTCGAAATCTCTGATTTCCCCTCTATTGTTACGGAAAAGTATTCGCTGGAATGGAGTGTGTTTCGGATCTACCCAGATCTGCCGATACATTTTTTCGATATCGGCGCTGAACACGTATCGGAAATAGCGCCACTTCAGAATTTGAATGGTCAAGTCGGACTGTAAGGCAGGGCCAGGAGGAAGGATATCATTTAAACTGGTACCATTTGATGAAGGGCTGGAGGCATTCAATACTACACGGAGTTTAGTATGTGGCATATAATAGGCATTGCAGTCCCACTGCCCACTGTCCCACGGCCACACCTCCCGCCCAACCGACCGAGGGGCGCTGCCGTGTATCGTACGGCTCGATTCGCGAGAAAATATAGACGCGATATAAAAAATAGAATAGGAACGAGGAAATGAATATAATGTTAAATAATAAATAAATATTAGTGTTAGTAGGATCTAATTATGTAATAGAAAAGATAATATCGATTGCTTTAATAGCGGCAGAGAGTCAAGATTACAGATAATAGGATAAAGTCTATTATAGTGAGAACATAAAACTCTGTAAGGGTCATGCAACTCATAATTAGATCTACAATGATTTAAGATAAGGGGTATATAGTTTCTAGTGACTCTACTTGGAACCGAGAAGTTAAGCCGACTAATCAAGTCGGGACTCTCAACATCCCCACGAATAAGCTTACAAATAAAGACTGTTCCAAGCATAGTTCTACGGTTAGCTAGGGATGGTAAATTAATTAAAAGTAGTCTACTGGAATAAGGAGGTAATATATGGTTTGCATCCCAATTTAGGCGCCGCAAGGCAAAAAGTAAGAACTTTTTTTGGACCGATTCAATGCGGTCCGAGTGGACTGCGTATTGTGGACTCCAAACAGGTGATCCGTACTCGAGAATCGGACGGACTAACGAAATAAATAAGGTTTTAGTCAAGTAAGGGTCTTCAAATTCCTTAGACCACCTTTTTATAAAACCAAGCACACCCCTGGCCTTATTGACAATAGATGAAATATGGTCAGAAAATTTTAGTTTTGGGTCCAGAAGAACACCAAGATCATCAACTCGTGTTATTCTGTCCAGAGGGCACCCACTTAGAGTGTAAGTCGTGCGTATTGGGTTGGCACGACAAAAGGTCATAACTTTACACTTGGAGCCATTTAAGTCTAATATGTTATCACGGCACCATATTTGAAATCGGTCTAGATCGGATTGTAAGTCCAAATGGCAAGAAGTGTCCTTGTACTGGAGGCATAATTTAACATCGTCTGCGTACATAAGTACACGCGAATGTTTTATTATTAAGGGGAGGTCGTTAATGAATAAGGTAAAAAGAAGCGGACCAAGATGGCTCCCTTGTGGGACACCGGATGTGACTCGGAGAATAGAAGATAACGAATTTTTAAAGAGAACTTGTTGTGTCCTGCCATTCAGATAGCTTGAAATCCAATTTAGAAGATCAACAGGGAAACCTATAAGATCTAGTTTTTTTTATTAAAAGGTAATGATTAACAGAGTCAAATGCTTTACTGAAATCAGTGTAGATGACATCTGTTTGAAGATTATTTTTGAAACCCTCTATTACGAAAGAAGTTAGCTCCAAGAGGTTAGTGGTTGTAGATCTGCGTTTCATAATACCGTGTTGACACGGTGATATGATTGATCTACAAAGGTGCTGCAAATGAGGAGTGATAACATTTTCAAAAAGTTTTGGGATAGCCGACAATTTAGAGATTCCTCTGTAATTGCTTGCATCCAGTTTGCTACCTTTTTTGTTAAGAGGACTCCTTCCATATATGAGGGAATTGTGAAGATTCCAAAGATAAGGTAAACAGTTTCAGTAGAGGCTTGCACAAGGCTTCCGCACAGAATCTGAGCACACAGCCAGGGATTCCATCGGGACCTGGCGAATAGACCGGTTTAACACGCTGAAGATCGTTTAGCAGTGAGCTTTCGTTTATAGTGGGGCAAAATATTAGATTCGACTTAGATACCGCATAAGAGTATGGCTGTTTGGAATGAGGTAAAGTTGAATATGTTGTTTGAAAAAACTTGGCGAATAGATCGGCTATCCTGATCCGATGTAACCGTAGTGTTTTCAAAAAATAGCGAGGAAGGGTGAGAACTTGTTTTTCGCTTAGTGCTAACGAAATTATAAAACTGTTTCGGATCCTGTGCAAATTGGAACTTACAACGGTTTAAATAATTTTTGTAGCACTGAGCATTAAGCACGGTAAAGTTTAACCGAGCGCTTAAATATTTACAAAGGATGGACTGAGAACCGGTATTTTTAAATTTCATATAGAGTCTGGACTTTACATTTCTTAGGTGTGTCAACTCTTTATTAAACCAAGGAGGTTTAGAGATTGACGGATAGTACATCGGAACACAAGAGTTAAAAAATGATTTAATTGCGGTATAAAACATATTAATCGCATCCGCCATTATGTTGCAGAAGTAAAGATCGGACCAATTAAAGCCAGCTATAAAATTGTTTAGCCTCCGAAAATTTGCCTTGCGAAAACAGGGAATTCGTTTTGTTGACTTCTCTGAATTTACTTTTAATACCGTACCTAAGTCGATTTCCACCTCGAAAGTAGGATGATATTGATCTTCAGGTTGAGTAAGAGGTACTACCCTGGACAGAAACACAAATTCAGGACTTGTTACAAAACATAGATCCAAAAGTCGACCTAGAGAATTTGGAATATAATTAACTTGCGACAGCGATAAGTCGAGCAAGCCGTCAATAAAGTCATGTTGTGCTAAAGGGAGAAGGATATTCGATTGTTTTTCTGGGGACCACATTGTGCCAGGTATGTTGAAATCACCTAGAACTACCAATTGGTCCCTGTCAGAAAGTTTATTCAAGATGGACTGGATAGCGAACAGATGATTCTGATATTCTGGGAATTCAGAAGATGGCGGAATATAGGAGCACGTAATATAAACTGATCTGTCGGAAAAAGACAGCTTTACACATACGAATTCCGAGTTACAGGAATCGTCCAAAAGTAACTCCTCCGACGCGAGGGTAGATCTAACCGCAATTAAGACTACACCTCCCCGTCTGGAGGGACGGTCAAACCTATATATAGTGTACATACCTGGGAAGACTTCGGAGTTAAGTATCTCCGGCTTTAACCAAGTCTCTGTGAGCACTATAATATGGGATGCAAATGAAAGACTATCACAATACAATTTGATTAATTTGCTACGCAAGCCTCTAACATTTTGATAGGAGATAGTAAGTTTTGTAGTTAGTTTTTTGAAGAGCAAGAAGATGAAGAGGCGGATGGTACAGTGGTCTGGCCACGTGAGGGAAGTTTAATTCCCACGGGCACCTTTTTCTTATTTTTGATCTTAGCTTCAAACTCTTTTACCACCATACTATCCGGCCAAAAATCACCCGAACATATGGTCGAAAAGAGCTCGTTTGGGACAGTTATCTTGAAAGATGATATGTCCCTAGCGTAAGAGAAGTTAAATTTTTCCACTTTTATATTATCGGCTTTTGTTTTGTCTTGTATATAAGACAATACATCCGACGATGTTTGATCAGGGGAAAGCAGAGAAACAAAAATTTGTTTCTTTAGTGGAACCACCGCGAGGGGTTTTGGTGCTGCAGATTGTATTTCTGAAGCGCCAACTTGTGCCGGTAGTCCGGACTCAATGTTCCCTTGTGGTGGTAAACTAATCGAGACAGGTGGAATCACTGGTTGAGAAACCAGTGCAGACAATTCGGAATTTTTAGCAATCACAGGGTGGGTTCCATCCAGAGCTGATTGATCGGATTGCTCCGAATCTTTTTTAGCTGCCGATCTTAGCAGCATATGTGGATTTGCTGCGATTGACAGCTGATCAGTTGTGGAGTCCTGTTGATCATTTGCCCGTGGTTGCGGGGCCTTAGGCAGCCTACCACCAGCGGCTTTTTTGCGCTTTGGAGATTCATCTAATAGCTTAAGGCCATTAAACTGTGAATTAAGCACGGAAAGAAGATCATCGGCTCGACGAAAACTATCTCTAGCTACGCCAAAACTGTTGATCAGTTCTTTCAAGCCACCTTTAGTTTGGCGCATAAACGATTTCATCTCGTTCGCAACCACAAGGCAAGCATCACAACAGTAATTTATTTTTTTACCCTTTGCTAGGTCATCACTTGTACGGCCATTAAAACCAGCGCACTTAGTATGCACCATTCTATCACATAGCCAACAAGTCATTTTTGGCTGCTCAGGTTTTATAACCTGGCAACAATTTTTATAAAAGCAGACAACATTTACGGTTTCCATGTTTAAATGAAATCAGACCACTGTGCGTGCACGAAAACACAAAACCAAAACTTTAAAGCGAGCTGTTAAAAGAACCACACGAGAGCACGCTGAGAAATTTAGATTTTGTGTGGGAGAGCGAAAGAGAGTGAGATCGAAAAGTGCAGTTTATGTGCATGCAAAAAAAACAACACCAAACACCACTGCGAACAACGCACAAAAAGGGAGAGTAAACAAAACAAAGAGACGAAAAATGCAAACTACTTTGTATATTTGTTTAAACTACTGCACAAATCACAAAAGAATCACTCGCGAAGCGAACGGTTCTTTAATAATTATGTTTAGATATATAATTATTATAGAAAATTATTTAAAAACCACGGCTGGTTTGACAAACACAAAATAAAAACCGGGGAGCAAAAAAAACACGACCGTTCGCTTTGAAAGCTAATCGTATTTCTCATGGGTAGGAAGAACTGGTCGCATGTGCCTTAAGTCGAGATATTCCTGGATCACCGAATCGTATCTCGCTTTCAAGGCCTCATCTCTTTTTAGACGCTGCTCATTTCTTAAGAACTCAGCCAACGCAAAAGACCTAGAAAGGAAATTCTTCTCGCACATGGAATCGGATTCTTTTACCAACTTTGTTGGTATATTCTCCACCTCCCAAAATTTTGTGAGTAGTCCAGTGAATTACCGTACGCGTGGGAGATCTGTGTCGAAAAAGAGGAAATTCTGCTTTGGTAGAATTTGGTAATTCTCATAGAATTTTGGATCCGCCAGTGGAAAATCGGGAAGCTCCCGAAGGAAATTTTGCGGAATTGGGTAGGAAGGCAGATTTCCGGCTAGTAGAGGGAGGAAATATGCCGTCGTCTCCAACTGCAACGCGGGCCTAGTCGGAGATCGGATGGTGAAACTGCAGCGCTTCTTGGACTGATCAGCTACTGTTTGGTTAAAACCCGAGACCGAACCACCTGGAATGGCAATCTAATTATATTGAATAGTCGCCTCGGTTATGAATGTCGCCTCTGATCCGGAGTCGACCAGGGCGCGTGCCTTAAAGTTACTGCCACAATGGCCTGATTAGCGGAAATTGGCCTTGCAGGATTTGAAGGGCTTGAATAGCTGGAAAAGAGGTTGTTTCGGTGCAACAACGTGTGATGCCGGCCACGGCAAGTAAAACAATTGTGCGTGCTTTTGCACTCTCGAAGCTGATGTCCCTTTGCAAAGCAGTTTAAGCATAACTTCTTCCGTTTAATGTAAGCTGACCGGTCCTCAACCGACATTTGGAGAAAACGCGGACATACACGGACAAGATGTTTTTCCTTGTTGCACAAGTCGCAACTTTTCAATTTTGGAGCCACTTTCGTCTCATAGGAATTTAGTTTTCTAGAGGGCTCACTTGAGTTCATCGCTTTGGAGTGCGACTGACTTGGTACGGACGGTCTCACATCATCGATGGCCTCTAGGGTTCGATGACGTTCTGTGAGGAAGGTGTTCAGCTCTCCCCATGTCGGGATGTCGGCTTTCTTGTGTAGCGACTGCTCCCATAAGGAGAGAGTTATCTTCGGGAGTTTGGATGAACACAGATATACCAGCAGGCAGTCCCAGTTCTCAGTGTTGATGCCTAACAGTTCTAAGGCAGTCAAGCAACCTTGAACAGTACTTTGCAGTACCTTCAAGGCCAGAGGAAATGTAGGCCTGGGGCGCAGCATTCGCGGGTGGGATGGACTGAGACGTGCCCTGCTCGATTTTATCAACGAGCTGGGCAACACACCTTTCATAGACTGAATAGCAATAACTGTATTTAGCCCTGAGAATATGCATGTTCCTTGCTGCCGCTTCGTCTGCTGAAATCTGCGCAGGCGTTTTCACCGAAATGCTTGGGATTCATGGACTCTTGGGCCCTTGTGGTGAAAAAATAGACCTGGGTTTGTCAGCGGACAATTTCTTATCGTCCCCGATAAGAATACGGAATGGAAGGGAAGCGGTTTTGGAGTCCGTGAAACTTTTGAAAAATTAGACAGATTCCTCAGACTGCACTTAATAAATTTAAGCTTGCCGCTGTGAACGGTATAAAGCAGCGGAAAAAGACCGTATAAGATGTAATGGGTGAGAAAGTGGTGTAAAATTTACGAAGTGGAAACGCCGTAGTTTAGACTAATTGGACAGGTGACTCGGAGTGAACAGCGAATTGTATAAATGACCTTATAAATCTATGGTAATTAGGTCCACCTTATTTACGGTTGAACACTTGGAATGTGAACACGGTTAAATAAAATGATTATTAGAACGAAGAAAATTTTATTTTTTTGTTTAAAACTGGAAACGGAGAAAATGGAATGGTGGAATTGGAGTCTTTCCTCCGCGTTATAAGTACTTCTAAAACAAACACAAATACTGGAAAAAATATTTGTCGGGTGAACGACTTGTATTTGACGGTCGTATTATTTATTTATGGATGATTTTTTTTTTTGAAAATTTAAAAAAAAAATTTTAAAATAATTTAATAAATATTGAAAAAGTTATTTGTTAAAAAAGAGAAAAAAAACGCTTTTAATTTATTGCTCGGAAATTAATTTGGAAATTTACGGAAAAAATGTATGGAAAACAAAACGCCTTTTCCGCGTCGGTACTTGGAATAAATTTTATTTGTGGTTTGGATTTGCCGACGGGAAACAATTTATACTTTGGTATATGTTTAAAAGGAATGCAGATAATATGCGCAATGTATGTCGGTAATATATGTGGATATAGTATGTGGATGTAGTATATGTAGATGTAATATATATGGATGTAGTATATGTAGATGTAATATATATGGATGTAGTATATGTTGATTTAATATATGTTGATGTAATATATGGAACTGGCGGGTAAAAGTTTAATTAATATTTTATTTGGAATGGCCAGAGGGTATGTGTTGTTTGTTTTGTTCTTGTATTCTTCGATAGCAAAGCAAATTGTATTAAGTGGACTTCGGAGTTAAAGCAAAAAATGTGTTGCGAAAAGAATTTGGCTTGCGTGGATACAGTGAAACGAGAAGAGAATTTTTGCCACTTTTGGCAGAGCTTTGGACTTAGAAATTTTCACTGAACTTGGCACAAATTATTTTCACTTTTTCACATTTGGAATTTCGCACTTTTCGGACTGGATGAATATTTAAATATATTCGGAAATTTGGACTTAGAAATTTTCACGAATGAGAGTGAAAGGAGAACGGTGGGTAATATGGCTTAATTGCCTTTTGTCGGAGAAATCCGTTAGATTTGACAATAAATCTTACAGCAAATTGAACGAAATTGGATTTTCGAACCTTTTGCTGCAGACCGGCAATTAAAAGGAATGGAAATTTCGTACTTATCTTATAATTTGGTCGCTGGTGGACAAACTTGAAAATCCAGAGGATCCGGCTCGAAGGACCAAAAAATCATGGGTTGTTGGGGGTTGCTGTCCTGGAATTTTCCAAATATGCTGAAAAGAAAACACTCGAAGAAAAGCGACCACTAGACTTTTCGTAATTGCGCGGGCGCGACCGGGCGTATTTTTATTCAGCGTGGTTAGTTTTGACACTGGTGTTTATTCTAATTAGTTAGTCTCTCCCAAGCGCAGCGGAGACTCTGTGGTGAAGAGCGGGAGAGCGTAAGAGGGAGAGGAGAGCGGGTGACAGTTCAAACCCCGTAACTTCTTAACAATTTTTGTCGGTATGCCAAAAACACTATGGCCACGCCCATCCTTTCACCTACAAAACGCCCAAAACGGTCACGAACACACAAGAACTGCGGAGTGTGTATTCAAGGGTAGTCGTATTTTGTGGTTCCCGCTTTTTGGTCAGTAAAAATGTGGGGTTCAAATTAATCCATAAGTTACGGTCTCGAAAGCTTATAAATCTTAAATAAAAAACAACGTGCGCAAGGTTAGATAGATAAGGGTGAAATAAAAAGAATGGATAGGAAAATTGGTGGAGGAATTATATCTTCTATATCACTGACCACATTTTGGAGCTCTGTTGTTGCCCACCCTACCATGATGAACACATTCCAAATTAAAGTGAATTGGCGATACCAAAAATAACAAGAGAGTCGATAGTCCCCGATTCCCGATATCAGATAACCGTTATTCAGCTAGTGTTAATGCAAAAGTATGGGCGTGACATTTTTCTGGGGTTTGTGGGCGGTTCAGTGGGCGTGGCTACATGGCACTATGGGGCATTTGGCCTGTTTTTTTACAATTGTTTTTCACAAGTATGCAAATTTGAAGTATTTTAGTATTAATACATTGGAAATACGTTAAAATATTATGTTATAGCCGGCAAAACTTAATTTAACAGTGCACTGTTATAATAACAGCTGTTAAAGTCGGCTGTTACGAACATATACTACGTGGCTGAAATGCGCACAGAATTTAGCTTAACTTTCAAAGTTTTAAAATTTAAAAAGAAGACGAAGAAGAGTATAATTTGAAATGTATAATCAATCATTAGGTTTTTATTATGTTTTGCTATTAATATATTGTTTATTGTGTGCGCCTATTTCCAACAATTTGTACATTTAGCAATATACATGTAGTATATTGTCATAGCGTCTACTGTCGTACTTTACTTTTTTACGAAGTTAATTTGGTGTTCACCTTAGCATATCATGTATATCATGTTCACATTGAAAATGACAAGCAACAACAACGTTCGCGTGATGACCCCGGACAAGGAAAGCTTCTCCGCCCTGAAGGACTTCTTGACCAAGTCCAATAAAAGGTTTCAAACCTTCCATCCCCGAGACGAACGTGCCTATAGAGTAGTCATCAAAGGTCTTCACTACTCAACGGACCCAGACGAAATTCGGGATGGGCTGGCTTCAGCTCCACGAGCCCATTACACCGTGAGCATCAGCAAGGTTACTCCTAACGTTAGTTTTGCCAAGGCAGCCAAGCAGGCAACTGATGAGACTCATGCCATCCTCTAACACAGGCCAATATTGACAACCTGATGGAAACAATAATGGGCAGAATGGAAGCCATGTTTGAAAAAATGATGGAGAAGGCGATGAGTCAAACGAAAAGATGATGGAGAAGGTAATGAGTCAAATGAATCAGATGATGGCAACCGTCTGCAAGTCCCTATGCAAACAGCACTAGACATCACCATCTGGAACGCAAACGGCCTGATCAACAACAGGCCCGAGGTCGAGCTTTATTGCAAGACCAACCAAGCAGATATTCTCCTCATATCCGAAACACATTTTTCAGACAGGTCCTACTTCACTTTAAGGGGGTATGACCTCGTGTCAGCCATCCACCCCAATGGTTCAGCACCCGGCGACACCGCCATCCTTATTCGCAGCATCATCAAATTCGACAACCAACCACCCATTCAAGAGGATTGGGTGCAATGCTCCCGAATATCGGTAAGCACCACCCACGGAGACATTACCTTAGCCGCTGCCCACCCAGATTTAGAGCCACGGACGATTGCTTCTCTTCGCTTTTAGACAGCCTCGGCCCCAAATTCGTCATAAGAGGAGACTTTAACGCCAAGCACACTTGGTGGGGTTCCAGAGTATGCAATCCAAAAGAACGCGCGCTGTGCAGGCAGGTTCTCTCTCGCGCAACCTCAATTGCCACGGAACTGGAACGCCAACATACTGGCTCACTGACCCTGCAAAAACTCCAGACATCTTGGACTTTCCGATCTCTGGCGGCCTGGACCCGGCAAGAATCCAGACCAGGGAGGTGGAAGACCTTCTCTAGGACCATAGTGCCATTGCCGTTTCGGTCTACGCCTCAGCCATGTTGAGATCCGCGGGTAAAAAGTTAATCTTCAAAACGTCCGACATCAGCAAATACCACCACTGGGTAAACAACACGACAGTCACTAACCCACCATTGGTTACCCCTGAACTTATCGATGCGGCCGTTGTGAACCTCACCTCGCAAATTCAGGAGGCAGCAACTCATGCTGCTCCAAGGTTCTCTAACCACACGAGGGACAGCAGTAGACGTAGACGTCCACTTTTGGAATCCGCGTGTTAATGAGCTCAAGTCAGAGAAAAGGCGTCTCCGACGGTTTTGTTTCCTCTCCAGGAACCCTAGAGATAAAAAAGCTCTCAACAGAGCCACCAAGGAGCTGAAGGAAACTCTGGTCAGGCTGAGGAAGGAGGCCCTCGACAGCTTTGTTGGTAATCTCGCGCCGAGTGATCCCCACCACAACCTGTGGAATGTTACCAAGCGCATCAAGAGGCCACTGAAGAGGATCCCGCCCATCAGAAGACAAGACAACTCATGGTGCAGAACCAAGACCGAAAGAGCCAACGCATTCGCCGAGCACTCGGAGGAAGTCTTCACACCAGCCAATCGATGTTCCCCAAATGATGCAGCCGAAACAGCCAGCCTCCTGACAGAACCTCTCTCTGACTCCGAGTCGATACCCCAAGCCACGGAAGAGGAGATCAGCAATTTAATAGCGGCAATGGGTAACCACAAGGCTCCAGGCGATGATGCCATCAATGCCATTGCTATAAAGCTCCTACCCCCTATTAGCAAGTCACTAATCACGACCATAATAAATAAGTGCTTGCAATTGGGGCACTTTCCTTCATGATGGAAACGCGCCGAAGTAGTTATGATCCTGAAGCCTGGTAAAGATGAAGCCAATCCCGCCTCCTACCGCCCGATCAGCTTACTGCCAGTTTTCTCCAAGATACTCGATACTTGGCACCCCGGTCTCCTCCTGAAGCTCAAAAACGGCCTGCCCCAGCCATATTTCAAGTTCTTGAAGTCGTTCTTGGAGGGCAGAAGGTTCGCCGTCAGATGTGGAGAAGCGCGCTCAGGCGTCAAAGAAGCCCGTGCAGGAGTTCCCAAAGGAAGCGTGCTCGGTCCGCTCCTCTATAATGCGTATACGCCGACCTGCCGGTGATACCGATCCAGTACATTATGGCAGCCACTTACGCCGATGATACTGCGTTCCTAACAGCAATTAAGCCAACAGAGGCCTCCCAGACTATGCAGGAGCAACTAGATCTACTGAACACGTGGCACAAGAGATGGAATGTAACGGTAAACAGCGACAAGTTAACCGCCACCACCGTCGCAACTCGGCGCGGCACTTGCCCTCCAGTCAGTCTCAACGGGTCCCCAATCCCAGAGGTACCCAATCCAAATTATCTTAGCCCCACACTGTACAGGAGACTTACATGGAGACCACACCTGCTAAAGAAGCGGAAACAGGCGGAGAACCGAGTCCTTGAAATCTACTGGCTGATGGGCAGACGATCTAAGCTACCGACTTCCACTAAGCTCCTTATCTACAAAGCGATCATAAGGCCCATCTGGACGTATGGCATTCAACTGTGGGGCACTGCATCGAAATGTAACATAAAAATTATCCAGACCCTCGAAAACAAAACGCTCCGCACCGTCACCAACGCTCACCCTTTCCACGATAATGCCACTATTCTCCTGGGTGAAGGATGAGATTAAGAAAAGCAGCAGGTAGTACATGCAGAGACTTCAAGACCACCCAAACAACCTGGCACAAAACCTTCTGGACTCCAGTCATCGCACCAGGAGGCTGCACCGATCCCACCCTTTGGACCTCTCTGGGATTAGACACGCACATTAAAATTAAATTATATACATACATGATGATATACATCACACATACAATATCGACAGTTATTGTAAAGTTTTCGCAACAAATTATGTAATCCATTAATTCTCTACCGTTAAGTTTAGTAATCAAATTTAATGATTGTCCGCGAAGGACAGTTTTAAATAAATACACCCAAAAAAAAAAAAAAATACTCTGCAAAAAAATACTCTTTCGCGTATCTTGGAGAGTACTGGCAGTAAGCTGATCGGGCGGAAGGATGCGAGATTGGCTTCATGTTTACCAGGCTTCAGGATCATATCTACATCGGCGCGTTTCCATGATGAAGGGCAGTTCCCCAATTGCAAGCACTTATTTATTATGGTCTTGATATCATCACTTTCATCAACATTACTACTGTCTCTTTCAACAGTTTACATTTCATCTCTTTCATCAACATCACTACTGTCTCTTTCAACAGTTTCACCTGGCGGGCTAACATCGATCTCCAGCTCGCTTGGCACCTGCCCATCTGGCAATCTTCTTAATCTCTCATGCGCATACTTATACCGCCTATTACTTTTCAAACTCTTTAAAGTATATCTGTCATTATGCAATACCTCAATAATGTCAAATGGTCCTCTATATTTAGCTTCTAACTTAGTCTGGTTTCTCTCACTATTATTTAGCAACACAAAATCTCCAATACTGAATTTTACTATCTTAGCTCTGCCTTTATCAAATCTTTCCTTCTCATACTTTCCTGATCTTTCTATATTCTCTAAAGCTTGGGTTCTTATCTTAGACAGATCTATTTCAGTTTCTGGTTCATGAATGGGAACAAGGCCTAAAGGTCGAGCAACCTTTCCCATTAATAATTCTAATGGACTCGCCTTTGTTATCTTATTAGCAGTACAATTAATAGCTAATTGCACGTCACCCAATGCCTCTTGCCACGATCGAGAACTCATTTCAACAGCTGTTAATACATTTTTCAAGGTACTCATAACTCTCTCGACCTGGCCATTACCTCGGCTTGCTCCTGTTGCTATCAAATGTAATTTTATCTTTTGTGAAGAGCAAAATTCAACGAACTTAGCACCTGTAAAACTTCTTCCCTGATCAGCCACAATACGAATAGGGACTCCGAACAACGAAATTGCTGATTTTAACGCCATTACACAGCTTTCTGCACTTTATGTGAACGTGTGGTAGAGATAAACATACTTGGTAAATGCATCTATCTGTACAATAACATATTCTTTACGATCGCTTTTACCACTAAGCTTGCCTGATATGTCTATGTGAACAGTATGCCACGGAATGTTTACTTTGGGAATAGGATGTAATTCCATTTGTAATTTTCCAGAAGATGATTTGGACACTCGGCAGGTTATACAATTTTCAACAAATCTTCGAACGTATTTGACCATGCCCTCAAACCAATAGTAATCGTAAACCTTGTCAAGTGTTTTCTCCCAGCCCAGATGCATTATGGATTCATGTACTTGGTTAATAACTGACCATCTAAATCCACGAGGCACCACTGGCAAACATAGGGTCTTGCCATTTCTTTGTATGATTCTATACAAAACTCCAGCTCTCAAATCATATGTCTTAGCCAAATCGAATGGACATTCATCATTGTTCAGCTTGGCAACGATTTCTACGATATCTTGATCTTTCTGTTGCTCTGCACAAATCCAATCCTCAGATACTTCAGTTAAGTCGATTCGCTTCTCAACAACTTTCGCATATTCAGGGGAATTTTCCGGAGGAAGTGGATTTCTGGAAAAGAAATCAGCATGAGCCATACGCTTGCCTTCTCTATACTGTATGTCAAAATCGAATGTCTGTAAATAAGCCCACCAGCGATAGACTCTAGACAACAACTTAATCTTATTTCGTGATGATTTTAAAGAATTACAATCAGTGAATATTACAAACTTTCTGCCATGTAAGTAGTGCCGGAAATGCTTGACTGCATTTACCACCGCAAGAGTTTCTAACTCATACGAAGTATATTAAGATTCGCATACACTTGTTGTCTTACTGTAGTATTCCACTACATACGGTTTATTTTCAATTCTGTGCAAGAGTATAGCACCATATCCGATTGCACTCGCATCGGTGTGTAACTCTATTGGATATTGCGGGTCAAAGATAATCGAAACTGGTTTATTAGTAAGAATGTGAATAATTTTTCTACGAATTTCCTCATGTTCTATATTCCACTCAAATTTATTTTTCTCTGAGGTGCGAAAATATAAAGGCTTCATTAGCTGTGAAAATCCTGGAACAAACTGACGAAAGTTCGATGCTAACCCAATGAACTGTCTCAATGTTGTCACTGACCTAGGAGGTGGCAAGGCATTCAAAGATTCTACTTTGCGAGTATTTGGACTAATCTCACCTGCTCGTACTTCGAATCCTAAATATTGGACAGAAGTCCTCAGAAAGAAGCATTTTTCAACATTGAATGAAAATCCTGCCTTTGATAAAATATCCAAAACAATCTTTAACCTTTCGAGTGCCGTTTCCTTGGTTGGAGCTACAATCATTATGTCGTCCATATACACAATGACATACGAATAAGCGACCTCGCTTAATGCCTTTATAACTGCTCTTTGAAAGACTGATGGCGCATTCTTAAGTCCAAATGGCATCGACAGGAACTCATATTGGCCGTCAGGGGTGACAAATGCCGTGTACTCGACAGAGTTCGGATGCATAGGAACCTGATAATAGCCACTTGCCATGTCCAAGCAGGTAAAGAACTTTGCACCACGCAACCTGGCTATCTGATCAGATATTAAAGGCAACGGAAACTTGTCAGCTACTGTAGAATTCAATTCTCTATAATCCACACAAAGCCTAGCTGATCCATTCTTCTTCTTCACCAATAGAACAGGGCTCGCAAAAGGGGAGCTACTCGGTCTGATAACTTTGCAATCTAATAATTCTTGAACTTTGTTTCGAACCACATCTCTCTCACTGGGGCTCAATCTATATGGTCTTCTCTGTACCGTTTTTGTCTCATCAATCAATCGAATTTTCATTTCTCCCGAATTTACGCGAGTCTGAGGCGTTCCCTGTATAAAAGAATCTGAGTAGGATTTCAACAATGTTGTTATCGATTTGAATTGTACTGCAAACATTTGCATTTCCAATACCTTTTAGGCTTACTACGTTATTTATTATTTTACCGCTTATGTTTTTAGCAAAACTCTCTTTAATCAAAGAACACTCTGCTCCAGAGTCAAAGATAATTGGAAAGTTCTCACCTCGTAGCAGCATACTTGTCTTTGGTTCATCCACCACGTACAGCTCAGCTCTCTTCTCGTTCCGAAATCCAGCTCCACCACTTGCCATATTTTTGGGGCATTGTGAAGCTATATGACCTTCCTCCTGGCAGCGATAGCAAGTTATACTGCCTTTAGAATGCTGCTGAAATGATTGGCTTCCTCGGTGATCCTGTCTCGACATGCCAGCGCTCTGCTTCCTGTTTCGGCAGTCAATCATCTTGTGCCCCATTTTACCACAAAGATGGCAATTCAAGTGCGCGAACTTAGCTCGCTTTCCTCCAGATTCCTCATTTCCAGAATGATGTGTGCGCCTGTTAAAAGCGAAGACCTGCAACTCAGCCTGTAGGTCGCGTCTATTCTTGATCTCGGCAGTGTAGGCAATTCTTTGTAATCGGCGATCAAAGTTGGCCAAATGTCCCAAAACCACAGACACAGCAATCCTCTCGGTATCCAAGCAATTCCATTTGCAAACGAGTGACGTCACCATGCGACTAGCATATATGGCAAGGCATTCACGGTTGCCTGGGCGACTGTTCAGTAACTGTAAAAACATGGCGTATGGCGTCTCTGCATTTGCATAGCGTTGTTGGAATAACTGCTTAAATTCCAACCATGTCACACCAGCAGCACACTTCTGACAGCCATTGGGACGCACTTCCTTCCAGCGATTTTGTTAAGGCCAATATTAATGCACTGCCTTCCAGAGGTTTTTTAGCCACAATAATATCAACCGTAGAGCACCATTGAGTAGCGTCGGCGCCTGGAATGTCGGCGTTAAACTTTGGCAATGTGACGACGCCATTTTGTGCCGGTTCTCGCATAGACGCTTGCAGTGTTTTTGCCAATTCCAAGAAACTTTGGTTTTTGTGCTCCATCAAGATGCGCAGTTGGTCCACCATGGTGTGCAGACGAAGGGACAATCCCACTTCTGATGACGGAGCGTAGATTTAATCCAAATTGTGAAGCGTGTCCCTGTAGTTTTCCTCTTATTGATTCTTGCCGCTGCGTGTGTGTGCTTTTCCTCGTTCTCTTCTCGATAGACACGCACGGCCACACACTATCAGGGCCACACTCGATCTCAATGTTATTGAAATCTCACAATCGATTACAACTCGTCCTATCGATAAGTCTCGTGAACAGTTGACCATCGATAGGGCGCCTATTTCAAAATATCATTCCCTTCTCCGACATATATATATAGGAAACGCATATAGGCAGCGCTGCTCCTCGACTTAGGCTAAGAAACCTTTGTATTTAGATCGCCAGATTATTGACGAATTAACTTCGAATGGAGCGGGACCTTCCCTGCTCCTACAAATCAATAAAAAGTGAATTCAAAACTGAAAACCAATCTTTCAACTGGGTGTTACAACATGGCGACCGTGACAGGACACGTATAAGCTGTAGCAGAAGGAAAAGGAAAAAAGGAAGCCGCTTGTGATAAATTCCAACTTACATCAGCAAGCACTGTATGTGAGAAGATCAGCACGCCCGGCATTCGACGATCCACAAAAGGAAAAAAAACTTTTGACCACGCAACAATTTCAACAAACAACTGGAGCGGAGAAACAATGATCTGAGTGAGTAGAGTGTGAGTGTGATGGTTAAAAACAGGGGCGGAGTTCGAAATAAAGCAAAGAAGAGAATAGCGCACCTAAAGTGGCTATTATATACGAACACTCCACCGCCAGTATGGTCGAAAGCTCAAAAACTACAAGCCGAGCTAGACCACTACGTCAAATTTCTTAATGAAACAAACCCAACCACACCCGCTCACGCAGTAAATGAAATAAAATGCATACCAAAAATTAATAATATTCAACCTACCCAGCCAAAAAGCCTTCCGGAATTTAAGAAGATCTGCCCGAAGGATCATTGCAACACCGGCACCCAACACTAACAAGACGACATTATGATCAACGTGGTGAGCAGCCCGCTCACTACGTCATCGAGGGCGTGTCAGCGTGCCTACACCGGCGACGCCCAGCTGACACAGGATAACGTGGTGTGCAGCCCGCCCACTACGTCAACGCGGGAATAGTATTCACACTGTGGTGCGCTATCCGCACACTACAACAGCGGTGGATCTCCAACAACAAATGAAAGAGGGAACCGACAGCGCTTCAAAGAGCGCAAAATTTTTTTTTAATAGCACTGTGTGCAAAATTTTTTTCTGATTGCACTGCGATGCATATTTTTTTTAATAATTATAAAAACCAATTGTAACATTGAGCGGAACCTTTTCTGCCCAATGAGAAGTTCGGCCTGTAAAGCCAAACGAAAATTTAGGTAGGAAACCTGTAAATTCATATGGATGAATTAATTTTAAATTTGTCACCGCCGCAAGGCGTCTTAACAAAAAAATAAATATTTTAAAATTAAAAAAAAAAAAAACAAAATCAATAAATAAAAAATAATTAAATGTCATTTGACAACTCTATAAGCAAATTTTACCAAGACCCAATATATTCAGAAAATACTGTATTAGGAGAAAAACTCTTTTCAAAAATGGATCTAGTAGATGTTAAGTCAGTGGACTCCACTGCCAATGTAATCAACAAGGTCGAAGTTGTTCCTTTAAACCTGGATTACATAATAATTTGTTTAATTATTATAACAATAATTATGTTAATAAATACATGTTATAAAATATACAAAATGCATAGTAAATGCCTTAAGAAAAGATATGTAAGCAGAGCTAATGACTTGGACAGGGTTTGATAGATGAAAGGCAAAAAATAAAGCAAAAAAAAAAAACAAATTTAACCCAAGTAAACAAGAATAAAACTGCCATGTCACAAGCTTCAAAAAGGAAAGAAAAAAAACAAGCCTAGTTATGAACATATAAATAAATATGAAAATATAAAATGAATTATAAAATATAATTAAATAAATCTTTTTATTAAATTTATTAAATAAATCTTTTTATTAACACCCCAGAAACTTCGGGAAGACTTTGATAGATCGTTTAAGTGCCTCAATAAGAGTGCACCAATAAGTAACGATACAAAGATAAAACATTTAGAGATATATAATACTTGACCACAATACGAAATTTTCTTCGTTACAACAGACACAAGTAAAAGATATAATATCTCGATTAAAAGAGAACATATTATATGTGTCACAAAGGCACAAGTTACGAGTACTTGTTCCAAATACACTAAATTTCCCAGCTGAACTATTACTAGACGTTATTGCTGAGGAAAGAAATAAGCCAACAGAAAGTAAAATAGTAAACAAGATGGCACAATCAGTAGTAGATTTCCTAAAAACAGCCTCGTCTCTATTATTTGAGTAAGACGGCAAAGCAGAAAACCTACAGAGTTTCAAAGACGCTCTGAACTTGTTAGTTACGATAAAAGGAGAACATGAGACTTTAGCAGTCAATGTCATTAAGACCAAACTAAAAGGTCATGCTAGGAATCTCATTAGCACGGAAAATACTATACAGGAAATTAAAGATAAACTCTCGCGAACAGTAAAGGGGGAATCTGTTGAGGTACTCTCTGCAAAATTACTAAATCTGCAGCAAAAGAACAAAACAGCCAACCTTTACACGCAAGAGGTGGAGCAATTAACAAAACCTCTAGAAGGTGCTTATATTAGAGATGGTTTGAAACCAGAACTTGCAAACAAACGACACAAGCCGTCAAAGCAATGACGAGGAATTGCTCGATTGATAAGGTAAAAGTTATCATGCAAGCAGGCACGTTCAACAGCATGAACGATGCCATATCTAAATTTATAGACAGTTGCACAGAAGCAACTGGACATTCCAACGCGTTTCTGTTCTACCAAAATCAGACTCAGCGCGGTACATACCGCGGTCGTTATAACACAAGGGGCCGCCCTTATTACAGAGGCGGTCATCGTTATAACAATACCAATAATAATAATAATAGAGGAAACTTAAGAGGCCGTGGCAACTCGAACCGATGCCAAAACAACAATAATCTGGGATATGTAAGAGTAGCCCAAAATAACTCGGGAAACTCCGAACACCCTTTAGCTGCCCATCAATAAATAGATACAAGGTTCACACAATTAATCTTAGCCAAAACATATTTGTTAATTTTGTCAATTTGTCTTTTTAATAGACACAGGTGCAGATATTTCTCTTCTAAAAGAAAATTCTGATATCTTTAATGATATCCAAGGCAACAATAAAATTAATATTCAAGGAATAGGACAAGAATTAATTCAATCCAAAGGATTAACTTCAATTGAGTTACAGACAGACATAATTCCACACGATTTTCATATAGTAGATTCACATTTCTTAATCCCATGTGATGGAATATTAGGAATTGATTTCATAAAGAAATTCAATTGTCAATTAGTTTTTAATCAAACAGAAGATTGGCTCAAGATGAGACCAACTAATTTGAATTTCCCAATATACTTTCCAATAACATACAGCTCTGGTAATAACTCAATAATTCTACCAGCAAGATCCCAGGTTGTCCGAAAAATACAACTATGATATCCTCAAATGAAGATAGTGTTTTAATAAAAAACCAGGAAATTCAAAAAGGCATTTATGTTGCAAACACAGTTGCAACAACCAAAAATGCATTTGTCCGATTGCTAAATACAAATAATAAAGATCAAATAGTAAATATAAAAGATCTACAATATGAATCACTTTCGAACTATGACATAGTTCAAACCAATCCTGCAGCAAGAGAAAAATTCGATTAGTAATTGACTATCGTCAAATTAATAAAAAATTGTTGTCCGATAAATTCCCACTCCCTAGAATTGATGATATTTTAGATCAACTAGGTAGAGCAAAATATTTTCCATTGCCTAGACTTAATGTCAGGTTTTCATCAAATTGAACTCGAAGAAAGTTCAAGAGATGTAACGTCTTTTTCAACGAGCAATGGCTCATATCGCTTCACGCGATTACCATTCGGTCTAAAAATAGCACCAAATTCTTTTCAGAGAATGATGACTATAGCTTCTCTGGACTTGAACCTTCTCAAGCATTCCTGTATATGGATGATTTAATAGTTATTGGTTGTTCCGAAAAACATATGGTTAAAAACAACCTAAATACAACCTAAAGCTACATCCAGAAAAATGTTCATTTTTCATGCATGAAGTCACATTTTTGGGACACAAATGCACAGATAAAGGAATCTTGCCAGATGACAATAAGTATGACGTCATCAAAAATTATCCAGTCCCACACGATGCGAACAGTGCTAGACGATTTATTGCATTTTGCAATTACTATAGACCTTTTATCCAAAATTTTTCCGAATATTCTCGTCACATAACAAGATTATGTAAAAAAGATGTAAAATTCGAATGGACAGCTGAATGCCAGCATGCCTTCGAACATCTCAAATCGGCATTTATTAATCCCAATTTATTAAAATACCCAAATTTCAGCAAAGAGTTTTGCATAATAACGGATGCAAATAAGCAAGATGGTGGAGCAGAGTTAACTCAATGCAAAAAAGGTCTCCAACTTCCAGTGGCATATGCATCAAGAGCGTTTACAAAGGGTGAAAGTAATAAAAGCACAACAAAACAAGAATTGGCAGCAATTCATTGGGCAATAACTCATTTCAGACCATATATTTATGGTAGACATTTCACTGTCAAAACAGACCACTTACATACCTGTTCTCTATGATAAATCCGAGCTCTAAACTAACTCGTATGAGACTTGAATTAGAGGAGTATAATTTTACAGTTGAGTATCTAAAGGGAAAAGACAACTATGTAGCTGATGCGTTATCAAGAATAACCATCAAAGAACTACAAGAAATGACCAGAAATATAAAGAAAGTCACTACAAGATATCAAAGTAGACAAAAATCCTGCGCAGGAGATAAAGAAATAGAATTGCCTAAGCAATCTATAGAAAAAGCTTCAAAGCCCAACGTATATGAAGTAATCAAAAATTACGAATTACGTAAAGTAGTGACCTTGCATATAAAAAATATGCTATGTTTCTTTAAACATGGTAAGAAATTTTTTTCAAGATATGATGTTAGCGATTTATATACTAATAAAATACTTGATTTAGGTCATTTTTTCCAAAGGCTTGAAATGCAAGCCGGTATAAATAAAATCAGCCAACTCAAAGTGGCACCGTGGGAAAATATCTTTGAACATGTTTCAATTGATAATTTAAAAATAATGGGCAATAAAATATTAAATTCATTGAGAGTAGCGCTACTCAACCCGGTGACCCTAATAGAAAAATTAAAAGAAAAAGAAGCTATATTGTCTACATTTCATGACGATCCAATACAAGGAGGTCACGCAGGCATCACAAAAACCTTTGCCAAGGTCAAAAGATACTATTACTGGAAAGGTATGTCTAAAGATATAACTGAGTACATTGAAAAATGTCAGAAATGCCAAAAATCAAAAGTGACAAGAAATACAATAACTCCTTTAACAATAACAGAGACCCCAATAAAAGCTTTCGACAGGGTGATAGTGGACATTATAGGTCCGCTACCAAAATCAGGAAATGGCAATGAATATGCAATCACACTAATATGTGATTTAACTAAATATCTAGTTGCCATACCAGTTGCAAACAAAAGCGCAAATACTGTCGCTAAAGCAATTTATGAATCTTTTATTCTAAAGTACGGTCCAATGAAGACGTTCATTACGGACATGGGAACAGAATATAAGAGTTCAGTTATAAATGACTTGTGCAAATATCTAAAAATAAAAAATATAACATCAACTGCACACCATCACCAGACAGTTGGAACAGTCGAAAGAAGTCACCGAACTTTCAATGAATATATACATTCATACATATCGGTTGATAAAACTGATTGGGACGTATGGCTTAAATATTTCGTATACTGTTTTAACACGACCCCATCAATAGCACATAACTATTGTCCATACGAACTTGTCTTTGGTAAAACAAGTAACTTGCCAAATCAATTTAATAGCATAACTAGTATAGAACCCATATATAATGTAGATGATTATGCTAAGGAAGGTAAATATAGATTAGAAGTAGCCTATAAAAGAGCTAGCATTATGATAGATGAACATAAAGGGAAAAATAAGAAACTTTATGATCAGAAAGCAAGGAACTTAGATATATTATTAGGAGATAAAGTTCTATTAAAAAACGAAACAGGTCATAAGTTAGACTCCAAATATACAGGTCCGTATAAAGTAACGGAAATAGGAGAAAATAATAACATTAAAATAACTAATAATAAAAATAAAAAGCAAACTGTTCATAAAGACAGATTAAAAATTGCGACGTCGTAAATATTTATAGTATGATCATACATAGGCATAAAAATAAAAATAAAAATAATAATAATAATAAAAAAAAAATATTTTTATTTTTGAGGTTTTACTTAAAAATTCTCACTACATAAATGTACTTAAAAACAATCTACCTTTAAAATAACTTCATAATATTACGTTATTTTTCAAAAGGAGGGAGATGTAGTATGCACACATATCGGTTAACCACTGTATTCATAATATACAATCACATTGTAGCACTCTGTTGCAATGTGTACATAAACAGTTCAGCCCAAGCGTATGTTGAGGGCAACGTACCTAATTTGCATGATCAGCAGTACTCACGCTGGCCAAGCGCTGACCGCTAATATGTGCGCCTATAGCACCCCTCCTCCAGCACCATCGCTCGGCGACAATATATATATAGTGACGTATTCACGCCAACTCATCACGCTCAGTTAATTGAATATTCGCGCCACCCAAACTGGGCCGCTCTTGTAAACAGATTCCCAAGACTGACCTAGCAGTTTCGTCTGCTCTCTCTGAGGCTCTCCTCAACGTAAACATCCAAGAACATCTCCCAAGATTAAACTAACATAACATGATTTTATCAGTTGCTGATCTACCGTTTAAAGCTATTTTCTGCGTTATCTACGTGTCGATCGTCTATTGCTTCACTTCACAGCCTTGGGAGATATTCCGTTTTTCCTATTCTTTATTTCTGTAACCCATAGAGGCCCCTCCTCAATCTCACTCATATTCGAAATTAGTCTTAAGTTGAAAGTTATACCGTAAAGTTCAATAAGTCTTAAACCGATATTCAATAAAAACAAAAACGAATTTATTCAGTGTTTAATTTATTTCGGACTTGATCCTAGTTTAAATACGGATCATTTGTTCGACTTGAAAAATAAGAACTATTTAACTTTCAGCGTTGATCTTAGTTTAAATACGGATCATTTGTTTGGCTCAATTAAAAAACTATTTAACTGGCGCAGTCGGTAGGATAACTCAAAGATTGCTTGATGCGAAAATATAAAATTTTTAATTCCTCTAATCTGTGTTATCCGCCAAAGAATTTACTTAGTGTTACTGTGAAAGTGAAGTGTTGGCCATTAATACGCCTACACTTAAAAGAACAGTGAGACACATCTGTTTAAACAAAAGTGAACTTCCAACATTTACCGGAGCTATAAATCCAGAAATTTTTTTTTGGTTACTCCGAACAAGTGAATTGCTGGAAAATAAAAAAATAAAAAAAAAGAGAGAACCTAAAACTAAATATATTAAGGAATTACCAAATAAGTGAAAAATTAAAATCTAAGTGAAACAAAACATAAGGAAGTAAACCCAAATCAATCAGTTAAAAAAAAATCTTTAATACGAACTATTAAATAAGTGCATATAAAACAAAACTATATACACTCAAAGAAAATATATATCTAAATAAACTCTATCTAAGCTCAACGGAAAATAACAAAAGAAATAAATCTTAACGTGTTTTCAAGAGAGGAGAGTAATAGACTTCAAACGTAACATAAGTGAAAAATCAATAAGAGTGAATAAAATTTAAATGAAGACAAAAAAAAAAACTGAAATAACAATAATAAAATTATGAAATAACCGCTACTCACGAAACATCAGCAACTATAAACATTTAAAAACAAAAAAAAAGAAACCAACAATTTTGTACTCTAAAAAAAAAAAAAAAATGGCAGTAGCAGCACCAAGCCTAATAATGCTGTCCGACTCGAACATGATTCAAGTTGAACGACAAATAAATGGAGTCGAACACTTCAACGGGGACCCACAGACCCTGTATACGTTCATCAGCCGCATCGATTTCATCCTGGCACTATATCAAACGACCGACGAACGGCAGAAGCTCACCATCTTCGGACACATTGAGCGCAACATCGCGGGAGAGGTCATCTGCACACTAGGAGTTACGAACCTCACCACCTGGACGGAACTCAGGACTCATCTGATCCTAAACTACAAACCCCAGAGACCAAATTATCTACTATTGGAGGACTTCCGGAATACCCAATTCCGAGGTAACGTTCGTGAATTTTTAGAAGAAGCCGAACGTAGACGGCAGATATTAACAAATAAGTTAGACTTAGAAAGTGACACTGCAGAAACTACCCTGTATAACCAACTAATACGAACCAGTATAGAAACATTAATTCTAAGATTACCAACTCACATACAGTTAAGAATAATTAAATGGCGAAATTCCGCATTTAAGATCATTAATAAATATATTGCAAGAAAAGGGAATTTATGAAATAGCAACTACATACAAGAACAATACAAAGCCAGTCTCAAATCCCATTAAATCACCTAACAATGCAACTCACAGACAAACAACTAACTACTATAATCATACAACACCATTCCAACCATCATACAACGCCATGTATCAACCAATTCGCCAACCAATTTCATATATACCACCTCAATTACGCAGAACTAACCATAATCCGTTTTCCCAATACCAATACCGTCAACTTCACCCTCAACCTAACGTATCTGTTATAGCTCAACCTAGACCATTGAATCGTCAACATACATTTGGCCAGAACCGACCAGGACTTAGTTATTCAAACGCACTAAATACAAGAGAAAATATAACGACCGGTGGACCAGCACTAAAGAGACAACGACCGTCTGACAGTGGACAATCACGTATGAGTTTTGATGAGGCTCATTACCAAGAAGAATTAGACCAAACTCATCAACAGTTCAATCCTTACATACATTACGGGAATCATCCCCAATATCCTTTCGGTCTTTACGTGCCTTACGGGCCGCCCCCAACAACATCCCGATTTATTACATGCCTTACGACCCCCCACAACAACATCCGGTTGGCATACAAGAGATGGCAGAGGCACGAGAAGAGCCAACTGAACCTCCTATGGAATTAATAACAGAAGCTGAAACGGCTGAGAATTTTCGGCCCCAAGCCTCGGAACAAGCCAATTCATAATTATTAAACACAAAGGACTCAATTTAAAATGCTTAATAGACACAGGCTCAACAGTAAATATGGCCACTCAAAATTTTTTTTAAATTACCAATCCAAGAGAAAGCAAAGAAAATAAACTCAAGTAATGGCCAGTTCATTGCACAAAAGAAAGTAACGTTACCCAAAAATAATCTTTTCCCTAAACCATACGATTTTTTGATATATCCTTTTTCAACTAAATACGACTTGATTTTAGGACGACAATTACTTGACGAGGGAACTACATCAGTAAATTACGGACCCCGTACAGTTACAATATATGGACATGTGCACGAAATGATCGATGCCTTCCTTCCTCCAGAAGAAATACATATTCAAGATACACAGAATAATTCCTTTAGGCTAGACCACTTAAATTCCGAAGAAAATGCAAAATTGATAACCCTCCTAAAAGAATTCCACGACCTTCAATATAAGAAGGGAGACCAGCTCACATTCTCTAATAACGTAAAACACACTATTAGAACATCCCATAATGACCCAGTATACAGAAAGCCTTACGGATACGCACCCGGACTAGATACGGAAGTAGAAAACCAAATAAAAGAAATGTTAGATCAGGGAATAATCCGAGAAAGCAATTCCCCTTATTGTAGCCCCATTGTAGTAGTACCCAAGAAAACAGACACCTCCGGACAGAAGAAATACAGAATAGCCATAGACTACCGTAACCTCAATGAAATAACAATAGCAGACAAATACCCAATACCAAATATGGACGAAATCTTAAGCAAGTTAGGAGAATGCAACTATTTTACTACAATTGACTTAATCAAAGGGTTTCACCAAATAGAAATGGACCCCGAGTCTATCCCGAAAACAGCCTTCACAACTAAGACAGGGCATTACGAGTATACCCGTATGCCATTTGGACTGAAAAACGCCCCAGCTACCTTCCAACGATGTATGAACGATTTACTTCGTCCACTATTAAATAAAATCTGTATGGTATACTTGGACGACATTATTGTATTTTCAGCTTCCTTAGAGGAACATCTTCAACCCCTTAGAGCAGTCTTTCAAGCATTATCTAATGCTAATCTAAAACTCCAATTAGATAAATGCGAGTTTTTAAAACACAACACATATTTCTTAGGACATATGGTTTCTCCAGAAGGTATAAGACCTAACCCGGAAAAACTACGAGCAATAGAAAATTACCCCCTTCCTACTAAGCCGAAGGAGATAAAATCATTTTTAGGACTCACAGGTTTTTATAGAAAGTTCATACCCCATTTCGCACAGATTGCAAAACCCCTAACAACATGTCTTAAAAAGGACAAAAAAGTAGATAGTAAAAACCCGGAATAAATTAAGGCATTCAAAAGGTTAAAACTCCTTATTTCTAACGATCCCATACTTCGATCACCAGACTTCAAGAAAAAATTTGTACTCACAACAGACGCTAATAATGTAGCTCTAGGAGAAGTACTTTCTCAAGATGGTCACCGCATAAGGACAGGACACAACAAGTTCTCTTTAAAAATTCGTTATCTTCTATTCTCCGAGTCACATCCGGTGTCCCACAAGGGAGCCATCTTGGTCCGCTTCTTTTTACCTTATTCATTAACGACCTCCCCTTAATAATAAAACATTCGCGAGTACTTATGTACGCAGACGATGTTAAATTATGCCTCCAGTACAAGGACACTTCTTGCCATTTGGACTTACAATCCGATCTAAACCGATTTCAAATATGGTGCCGTGATAACATATTAGACTTAAATGGCTCCAAGTGTAAAGTTATGACCTTTTGTCGTGCCAACCCAATACGCACGACTTACACTCTAAGTGGGTGCCCTCTGGACAGAATAACACGAGTTGATGATCTTGGTGTTCTTCTGGACCCAAAAATAAATTTTCTGACCATATTTCATCTATTGTCAATAAGGCCAGGGGTGTGCTTGGTTTTATAAAAAGGTGGTCTAAGGAATTTGAAGACCCTTACTTGACTAAAACCTTATTTATTTCGTTAGTCCGTCCGATTCTCGAGTACGGATCACCTGTTTGGAGTCCACAATACGCAGTCCACTCGGACCGCATTGAATCGGTCCAAAAAAACTTCTTACTTTTTGCCTTGCGGCGCCTAAATTGGAATGCAAACCATATATTACCTCCTTATTCCAGTAGACTACTTTTAATTAATTTACCATCCCTAGCTAACCGTAGAACTATGCTTGGAACAGTCTTTATTTGTAAGCTTATTCGTGGGGATGTTGAGAGTCCCGACTTGATTAGTCGGCTTAACTTCTCGGTTCCAAGTAGAGTCACTAGAAACTATATACCCCTTATCTTAAATCATTGTAGATCTAATTATGAGTTGCATGACCCTTAGAGAGTTTTATGTTCTGACTATAATAGACTTTATCCTATTATCTGTAATCTTGACTCTCTGCCGCTATTAAAGCAATCGATTTTATCTTTTCTATTACATAATTAGATCCTACTAACACTAATATTTATTTATTATTTAACATTATATTCATTTCCTCGTTCCTATTCTATTTTTTATATCGCGTCTATATTTTCTCGCGAATCGAGCCGTACGATACACGGCAGCGCCCCTCGGTCGGTTGGGCGGGAGGTGTGGCCGTGGGAACCGTGCGTACAAAAAAAAAAAAAAAAAAAAAAAAAAAAAGTTATATTAGCAGAACACTTAACGACCATGAAACAAACTACAGTACGATTGAAAAAGAACTACTAGCTATTGTTTGGGCAACGAAAACGTTTAGACACTATTTGCTAGGTCGACATTTTGAAATAGCAAGTGATCACCAACCGTTGTGCTGGTTGCACAAGATGAAGGAGCCCAACGCTAAATTAACAAGGTGGAAATTCAGACTAGCAGATAGCAAAGAAAATA
Source organism: Drosophila sechellia (assembly GCF_004382195.2). NCBI lineage: Eukaryota > Metazoa > Arthropoda > Insecta > Diptera > Drosophilidae > Drosophila > Drosophila sechellia. Next base: position 49,710 of record NW_022611431.1, read on the forward strand.
AACTCAAGTAATGGCCAGTTCATTGCACAAAAGAAAGTAACGTTAGCCAAAAATAATCTCTTCCCAATTAGATAAATGCGACTTTTTAAAACACAACACATATTTCTTAGGACATATGGTTTCTCCAGAAGGTATAAGACCTAACCCGGAAAAACTACGAGCAATAGAAAATTACCCCCTTCCTACTAAGCCGAAGGAGATAAAATCATTTTTAGGACTCACAGGTTTTTATAGAAAGTTCATACCCCATTTCGCACAGATTGCAAAACCCCTAACAACATGTCTTAAAAAGGACAAAAAAGTAGATAGTAAAAACCCGGAATATATTAAGGCATTCAAAAGGTTAAAACTCCTTATTTCTAACGATCCCATACTTCGATCACCAGACTTCAAGAAAAAATTTGTACTCACAACAGACGCTAATAATGTAGCTCTAGGAGATGGTCACCCCATAAGGACAGGACACAACAAGTTCTCTTTATTCGTTATCTTCTATTCTCCGAGTCACATCCGGTGTCCCACAAGGGAGCCATCTTGGTCCGCTTCTTTTTACCTTATTCATTAACGACCTCCCCTTAATAATAAAACATTCGCGTGTACTTATGTACGCAGACGATGTTAAATTATGCCTCCAGTACAAGGACACTTCTTGCCATTTGGACTTACAATCCGATCTAAACCGATTTCAAATATGGTGCCGTGATAACATATTAGACTTAAATGGCTCCAAGTGTAAAGTTATGACCTTTTGTCGTGCCAACCCAATACGCACGACTTACACTCTAAGTGGGTGCCCTCTGGACAGAATAACACGAGTTGATGATCTTGGTGTTCTTCTGGACCCAAAAATAAATTTTCTGACCATATTTCATCTATTGTCAATAAGGCCAGGGGTGTGCTTGGTTTTATAAAAAGGTGGTCTAAGGAATTTGAAGACCCTTACTTGACTAAAACCTTATTTATTTCGTTAGTCCGTCCGATTCTCGAGTACGGATCACCTGTTTGGAGTCCACAATACGCAGTCCACTCGGACCGCTTTGAATCGGTCCAAAAAAACTTCTTACTTTTTGCCTTGCGGCGCCTAAATTGGAATGCAAACCATATATTACCTCCTTATTCCAGTAGACTACTTTTAATTAATTTACCATCCCTAGCTAACCGTAGAACTATGCTTTGAACAGTCTTTATTTGTAAGCTTATTCGTGGGGATGTTGAGAGTCCCGACTTGATTAGTCGGCTTAACTTCTCGGTTCCAAGTAGAGTCACTAGAAACTATATACCCCTTATCTTAAATCATTGTAGATCTAATTATGAGTTGCATGACCCTTACAGAGTTTTATGTTCTGACTATAATAGACTTTATCCTATTATCTTGACTCTCTGCCGCTATTAAAGCAATCGATTTTATCTTTTCTATTACATAATTAGATCCTACTAACACTAATATTTATTTATTATTTAACATTATATTCATTTCCTCGTTCCTATTCTATTTTTTATATCGCGTCTATATTTTCTCGCGAATCGAGCCGTACGATACACGGCAGCGCCCCTCGGTCGGTTGGGCGGGAGGGGACCGTGGGACCCGTGCGTACAAAAAAAAAAAAAAAAAAAAATAATTTATATTAGCAGAACACTTAACGACCATGAAACAAACTACAGTACGATTGAAAAAGAACTACTAGCTATTGTTTGGGCAACGAAAACGTTTAGACACTATTTGCTAGGTCGACATTTTGAAATAGCAAGTGATCACCAACCGTTGTGCTGGTTGCACAAGATGAAGGAGCCCAACGCTAAATTAACAAGGTGGAAATTCAGACTAGCAGATAGCAAAGAAAATAAACTCAAGTAATGGCCAGTTAATTGCACAAAAGAAAGTAACGTTAGCCAAAAATAATCTCTTCCCTAAACCATACGATTTTTTGATATATCCTTTTTCAACTAAATACGACTTGATTTTAGGACGACAATTACTTGACGAGGGAACTACATCAGTAAATTACGGACCCCGTACAGTTACAATATACGGACATGTGCACGAAATGATCGATGCCTTCCTTCCTTCAGAAGAAATACATATTCAAGATACACAGAATAATTCCTTTAGGCTAGACCACTTAAATTCCGAAGAAAATGCAAAATTGATAAGCCTCCTAAAAGAATTCCACGACCTTCAATATAAGAAGGGAGACCAGCTCACATTCTCTAATAACGTAAAACACACTATTAGAACATCCCATAATGACCCAGTATACAGAAAGCCTTACGGATACGCACCCGGACTAGATACGGAAGTAGAAAACCAAATAAAAGAAATGTTAGATCAGGGAATAATCCGAGAAAGCAATTCCCCTTATTGTAGCCCCATTGTAGTAGTACCCAAGAAAACAGACACCTCCGGACAGAAGAAATACAGAATAGCCATAGACTACCGTAACCTCAATGAAATAACAATAGCAGACAAATACCCAATACCAAATATGGACGAAATCTTAAGCAAGTTAGGAGAATGCAACTATTTTACTACAATTGACTTAATCAAAGGGTTTCACCAAATAGAAATGGACCCCGAGTCTATCCCGAAAACAGCCTTCACAACTAAGACAGGGCATTACGAGTATACCCGTATGCCATTTGGACTGAAAAACGCCCCAGCTACCTTCCAACGATGTATGAACGATTTACTTCGTCCACTATTAAATAAAATCTGTATGGTATACTTGGACGACATTATTGTATTTTCAGCTTCCTTAGAGGAACATCTTCAACCCCTTAGAGCAGTCTTTCAAGCATTATCTAATGCTAATCTAAAACTCCAATTAGATAAATGCGAGTTTTTAAAACACAACACATATTTCTTAGGACATATGGTTTCTCCAGAAGGTATAAGACCTAACCCGGAAAAACTACGAGCAATAGAAAATTACCCCCTTCCTACTAAGCCGAAGGAGATAAAATCATTTTTAGGACTCACAGGTTTTTATAGAAAGTTCATACCCCATTTCGCACAGATTGCAAAACCCCTAACAACATGTCTTAAAAAGGACAAAAAAGTAGATAGTAAAAACCCGGAATATATTAAGGCATTCAAAAGGTTAAAACTCCTTATTTCTAACGATCCCATACTTCGATCACCAGACTTCAAGAAAAAATTTGTACTCACAACAGACGCTAATAATGTAGCTCTAGGAGAAGTACTTTCTCAAGATGGTCACCCCATAAGGACAGGACACAACAAGTTCTCTTTAAAAATTCGTTATCTTCTATTCTCCGAGTCACATCCGGTGTCCCACAAGGGAGCCATCTTGGTCCGCTTCTTTTTACCTTATTCATTAACGACCTCCCCTTAATAATAAAACATTCGCGTGTACTTATGTACGCAGACGATGTTAAATTATGCCTCCAGTACAAGGACACTTCTTGTCATTTGGACTTACAATCCGATCTAAACCGATTTCAAATATGGTGCCGTGATAACATATTAGACTTAAATGGCTCCAAGTGTAAAGTTATGACCTTTTGTCGTGCCAACCCAATACGCACGACTTACACTCTAAGTGGGTGCCCTCTGGACAGAATAACACGAGTTGATGATCTTGGTGTTCTTCTGGACCCAAAAATAAATTTTCTGACCATATTTCATCTATTGTCAATAAGGCCAGGGGTGTGCTTGGTTTTATAAAAAGGTGGTCTAAGGAATTTGAAGACCCTTACTTGACTAAAACCTTATTTATTTCGTTAGTCCGTCCGATTCTCGAGTACGGATCACCTGTTTGGAGTCCACAATACGCAGTCCACTCGGACCGCATTGAATCGGTCCAAAAAAACTTCTTACTTTTTGCCTTGCGGCGCCTAAATTGGAATGCAAACCATATATTACCTCCTTATTCCAGTAGACTACTTTTAATTAATTTACCATCCCTAGCTAACCGTAGAACTATGCTTGGAACAGTCTTTATTTGTAAGCTTATTCGTGGGATGTTGGGAGTCCCGACTTGATTAGTCGGCTTAACTTCTCGGTTCCAAGTAGAGTCACTAGAAATTATATACCCCTTATCTTAAATCATTGTAGATCTAATTATGAGTTGCATGACCCTTACAGAGTTTTATGTTCTGACTATAATAGACTTTATCCTATTATCTGTAATCTTGACTCTCTGCCGCTATTAAAGCAATCGATTTTATCTTTTCTATTACATAATTAGATCCTACTAACACTAATATTTATTTATTATTTAACATTATATTCATTTCCTCGTTCCTATTCTATTTTTTATATCGCGTCTATATTTTCTCGCGAATCGAGCCGTACGATACACGGCAGCGCCCCTCGGTCGGTTGGGCGGGAGGTGTGGCCGTGGGACCCGTGCGTACAAAAAAAAAAAAAAAAAAAAAAATAAGTTATATTAGCAGAACACTTAACGACCATGAAACAAACTACAGTACGATTGAAAAAGAACTACTAGCTATTGTTTGGGCAACGAAAACGTTTAGACACTATTTGCTAGGTCGACATTTTGAAATAGCAAGTGATCACCAACCGTTGTGCTGGTTGCACAAGATGAAGGAGCCCAACGCTAAATTAACAAGGTGGAAATTCAGACTAGCAGATAGCAAAGAAAATAAACTCAAGTAATGGCCAGTTCATTGCACAAAAGAAAGTAACGTTAGCCAAAAATAATCTCTTCCCTAAACCATACGATTTTTTGATATATCCTTTTTCACTAAGACAGGGCATTACGAGTATACCCGTATGCCATTTGGACTGAAAAACGCCCCAGCTACCTTCCAACGATGTATGAACGTATCTGTATGTATCTGTATGGTATACTTGGACGACATTATTGTATTTTCAGCTTCCTTAGAGGAACATCTTCAACCCCTGAGAGCAGTCTTTCAAGCATTATCTAATGCTAATCTAAAACTCCAATTAGATAAATGCGAGTTTTTAAAACACAACACATATTTCTTAGGACATATGGTTTCTCCAGAAGGTATAAGACCTAACCCGGAAAAAACTACGAGCAATAGAAAATTACCCCCTTCCTACTAAGCCGAAGGAGATAAAATCATTTTTAGGACTCACAGGTTTTTATAGAAAGTTCATACCCCATTTCGCACAGATTGCAAAACCCCTAACAACATGTCTTAAAAAGGACAAAAAAGTAGATAGTAAAAACCCGGAATATATTGAGGCATTCAAAAGGTTAAAACTCCTTATTTCTAACGATCCCATACTTCGATCAGCAGACTTCAAGAAAAAATTTGTACTCACAACAGACGCTAGTAATGTAGCTCTAGAGAAGTACTTTCTCAAGATGGTCACCCTATAAGTTATATTAGCAGAACACTTAACGACCATGAAACAAACTACAGTACGATTGAGAAAGAACTACTAGCTATTGTTTGGGCAACGAAAACGTTTAGACACTATTTGCTAGGTCGACATTTTGAAATAGCAAGTGATCAGCAACCGTTGTGCTGGTTGCACAAGATGAAGGAGCCCAACGCTAAATTAACAAGGTGGAAATTCAGACTAGCAGAATACGACTTCGATATTAAATACGTCAAAGGCAAAGAAAATCATGTAGCATATGCCCTATCCAGGATTACTATAGAGGAAGCGTTCTTTACTGAAGCTACACAGCACAGCGCCCAAGAAGACAAACCAGAATTTAATTTCCCTAACAGAAAAGCGGTAATAATTACAATAGACAAGTCATTTTCACTAAGGGACCAGAAAAGTAAAACAGGAGAATTATTATAAGAAAAAGATCATTCATATTTCGTACAAACACTCACTCATAAAAAGCCAAACAGTTTTGATAGATTACTTCGTAAACAACCACAGCGCTTTATACATAGACAGCGACGCTGATTTTGAAACAATACAGGTAACATAAAGAAATTATCAACCCAAGCACCACAAAGGTAATTAGAAGCTAACTTTACTAAAAACATTAATCATATGCAGAATTTAAGGAATTAATCCTTCAATCCCATGAAAGTTATTGCACCCAGGAATCAGAAAACTAAGAAAATATTTAGTGAAATATTTTTTCCAAATAGCAACTACAAATCCAAAACATTATAAACGAATGTCAAGTTTGTAATCTAGCAAAGTCAGAGCATAGAAATACCAAAGTCCATTTAAATTCACGCCAAGTTAGAGTTATTCTGTAGAGACAAATTCGTTATAGATATTTATTCAGCCGAAGGCAAACACTATTTGAGCTGCATAGACACTTATTCAAAATCTCGCTACACTAGAGCAGATAAAAAACCAAGGACTGGATAGAATGCAAGAACGCCCTGATGCGCATATTTAATCGATTGGGAAACCGAAGCTATTAAAAGCAGACAGAGATGGTGCATTTTCAAGTCTAGCATTAAAAGAATGGTTAGA